>NC_136072.1:406067795-406242795 GCF_964261635.1 Lissotriton helveticus | reverse complement strand
ACGGAAAGTGAACGCCGTGCACCACGCCGCGCGCCGCAACCAAGCAAAAAATCCGCCGCGAGCGGATTCACGGATTTTCGACAAATTCGCGAGCGTTCGCGGATTGCGGATTTGCCGAAAATCCGAAAAATCCGCGAGCGGAGCGGATTTTACGCCCATGCTTACTTGTTTGTTAGTGACAAGGAGTTTTTGCGTCCCGTGTTGACCCGGATCTTAAATGTGGGGGTCAGGGACGGCCCACCTCCATCCTTGTCCACAGCAGTCATAGTGCCTGTTTTCAAATAGGGCAATAAAGACAACCTGCAGTGTTGCAGGCCTATATCGCTCATCCATTCGGTTTTAAAGGTCCTGGTATGGATGTTATTGGCTTGTTGGATGAAGGAGAGCAGCATTATCTCAGACTCACAAATGGCTTTAGGCTGAGTAAATATACCATTGATCAATGTTTGAGCCTGGTAAACAGACATAATATTGAGTAAAAAATATAGAATGGACATAATATCGAGTAAAAAATATAGAATGGACATAATATCAAATGGACAGAATATAGTTGTTAAAAATATCGAATAGAAGGTAAGTAATATCGATTTTTAAAATATAGAAAGTCAAAATATCGATGTAAGTAATATCGAATTTTAAAATATAGAAAGTTAAAAAATCAAAGTAAGTAATATCGATTTTTTAAATATAGAAAGATCAAATATCGAAGTATATAATATAGATATTAAAATATATCGAAATTTTAATAATATCTAATTTTTAAAAGTTTTTTTTATGTTATATAATTTTTGCGTAATCTAATTCTGTAGTGGGTTGTGGGTTTATAGGGGAGTAGGGTGGGAAGTAAATTAATTGTAATTAATTAAAAATGTTAATTTATTGATTGGTATTTATTTTGAATTAATTGTTAATTAATTTTTAATTGGTAATTAATTAATGTTTATTTGGTAATATTTTTTAAATTATTATTGTATTTTAATAATTGACTAATTGATAATTATGTTAATTTAATTAATTTCTTTTCCGTAGCGGGTTGTGGGTTTATAGGGGAATAGGGTGGGAAGTAATTTAATTGTAATTAATTAAAAATGTTAATTTATTTATTGGTATTTATTTTGAATTAATTGTTAATTAATTTTTAATTGGTAATTAAATAATGTTTAATTGGTAATTATTTTTTAATTGGTAATGTATTTTTAATAATTGACTAATTGATAATTATGTTAATTTAATTAAATTTTTTTCCGTAGCGGGTTGTGGGTTTATAGGGGACTAGGGTGGGAATTAATTTAATTGTAATTAATTAAAAATGTTTATTTATTTATTGGTATTTATTTTGAATTAACTGTTAATTAATTATTTTTAATTGGTAATTAATTAATGTTTAATTGGTAATTATTTTTTAATTGGTAATGTATTTTGAATAATTGACTAATTGATAATTATGTTAATTTAATTAATTTGTTTTCCGTAGTGGGTTGTGGGTTTATAGGGGACTAGGGTGGGAAGTAATTTAATTGTAATAATTAAATATGTTAATTAATTTATTGGTATTGAGTTTAAATTGTTAATTAATTATTAAATATTTAATTTTAATTGGTAATTTAATTTCATTAATTGATTATTTGATAATTAAGTACATTTTAATAATTTATTTTGTGTATTGGGTTGTGGTCTTTTAGGGGAATAGGGGGGAAGTAATTTAATTGTAATTAAGTACATCAATTTTATTTGTTAATTTGTGTTTATTTTTTATGTATTAATCAATTGGTAATTAATTTGTATTAATAGGTAATTAATTTTATTTATTAATTTGTATTTGTAATTGATTAATTATTATATAATGTTAAATTGGTAATTTATATTAATTAATATTTTCTTGGTATTGATATTTAATTTATTTTTATTAATATATTAAATCTTTACTTTCCCTACTGTTACACTCACTGGAGTGGGAATAGTAATTGTTACCCCTACGCTATCCAACGCTTTCCTTACTGTTGCACTCTCTGGACTGGGAATAGTAATTTTTACCCCTACGCTATCCAACGCTTTCCCTACTGTTGCACTTTCTGGAGTGGGAATAGTAAATGTTACCCTCCCGCTATCCAACGCTTTCCCTACTGTTGCACTCTCTGGAGTTGGAATAGTAACTTTTACCCCTACGCTATCCAACGCTTTCCCTACTGTTGCACTCACTGGAGTGGTAAGCGTAAATTTTACCCTTTCCACTATCCTACGATAAAAATATTGTAAATTTTTTATTAATATTACGTATATATATATATATATATATATATATATATATATATATATATATATATATATATTATATATATATATATATATATATATATATATATATATATATATATATATATATGTATTAACAAATCAATTTGTATGTTTTGTTTTTTACTTACATTAATTATTTCTTAATCTTACGGTTAATTAAGTATTTTAAGTATGTTTAAGTTAATTATATTTATAATTTTTTTTACTTTTTTAATTAATTTAAAGCATTTAAATAAAATTGATATTTTGACTAACTATATTTTTTACATCGATATTTTTGATTCGATATTTTTGCACTTACCTGTTTGGAGATAGGAGGTCGGTATTTTGGTATTCTATATTTTTACCTTGATATTTTTGTAATTCTATATTTTTGACGTCGATATTGTTTCAGTGATCCTTTGAGCCTCTATATGGTTATCAACTATATTCTGTTTCCCACTTCGAGTAAGTCCATCTTATCTGTATGGACCTCACATCAGCCTTTGACCATGTCAAATGTAACAAATTGTGGTGCATTCTTTGCAAGAATGGGGGCGGATCCAAATATAATAGATTTTTTTATGTGATCTCCATGCAAACACAACTGCATCAGTTATATACACTAATGATTCCACATGTACCAAAAGTTTCAAAAATAAGAGAAGGAATTCGTAAGCAGTGCATTCTTGCCCCTTTTTTATTTTTGTTTTCTATAAATGGGCTTGAAAAGGAGCTAGCAGCAACCAAGAAAGATTGCCCCGATATTGGCCTGACCCCTTCCAGTACTTTTATATATACTGTTTTATTGATGGCTAGGACAGCCAAGAGTCTGCAAAGCCATTTTAAATCATTTGATATGTTTGAGTAAGTTAGAGCTGTCTGTTAATTTTACTAAATCTTTTATTATTGTGGTGGACTCCCACGCGTTAAAATCCAAAACATTCAGCACCAGTAAGCATGTATTGGCAAAGGTTAGGGCTTTTCCATATCTGGGTGTGCTATTTGTCTTGAACATGATCTGGAAATCCCTAATCAAAGCAAAGAAAGAAGAACTCATTAGAACCAAAGCAGCTGCACTTAGTTTTTCAACAAGACTGAGTAGTAGACTGCTCAAGGTGCTAGACAAGATTAACCTGGCCAAGTGCATCTCAAAAGTATTCTATGGGAGTGATAAATGGGATTATGTAGCCATGACTGAACTCCATATTGTAGAAAATAAATTTCTTAGACGTCTGTTGTGTGTCCCTCAAAGAACACTGACCATTTGCGTGCAGAAAGAGCTGGGAGTCAGGCATCTTCGTGACAGGATAGCCCTTCGTCCCTTGTTGGGCTGCATTAGGGTATGGACCAAGGAAAAACTCAGCATGAATCATTTAATACTCAGAGATTGTCTGTCACTCGATCACGCTTTAAAAATCCCCTGGCTCAAGTATATAAGAGATTCATTCCTGAAAAAGGGAAGTGTGGAGTTATATTGTAAACCAAACGGGATACACAAAGCGGACTACAAATGGGTGAAGGAGTACTTTTGCAAACTGAACTTCTTATTAAGAGAGGAGTTTGAAATGTTGAGACCCTCTGTTAGAAAGTACATAATGTTAACTAACCACCACCCAGGTAATGGAGGCCTATTTAGCACTAGTGAAAAACAATACGGAAAGATGTTAGCTTATAAGATTTATATTTATTCCAATTGTATCTGTTTTTATGTCACCTTAGAGGTTGCCATAATCTTTAATCCCTGGGGCCCTGTGGATGCAGCAATAGGTCTCTGCAGGTCAAAATGCATTTCATCATGTTTTGTAAATTTTTATTACTGTGCCCAGGAGAACTTTTATTTTTTCCATTATTCAAAGATATAGGCTTTTAACAAGTTCACCCAGCCCTCCTGCTTTTACAGATGTTACCTGATGAATTCACTCTTTTAAATTTTGTATGTTTCCTAAGATGTATACTTACCATCAGGAGCGCACATGAAGATTAACTATGCTGCTTAATTTGTTATGTATTTGTTTAGGGATGCATTGTCTTTATGTATTGTTTTTATGATCCAGATGTATGCTTTTATAGCTTTAAATGTAACCGAATAAAGAGATATTGATAATGACTTGCGTTAGATTGGCCAAATAAGGAATGTGCAATGCGTTGATGTGCACAGCTTAACAGCTAACAGTCATCTGACATATTCATTGTTGGGTTATGGTGGTGGAGCACACAAACCATCGGTGTTGCTTCACTATTGGTTTGTATCAGTAATATTTAATGCCGTATTGAACTGTTTGTTCCATTGGAAAGCACTGTTCCACTCTTCATTGGCACTGCTGTTACTTTTTGCCATATTGTATTGCACGTCTTCAATTAAGTCGCAATGGCTGCGGCAAGTATGTCCCAATCACCACAAACTCCTTCTGAAAAGGGAGATCCTTTTTGAAACAATAGGAAAAACAATTTTATTTTTATCTGTCGGCATTTGGGCAGCAATGTTTTGGCTGTTCGCAAACAAGCTGTATTGCTTCTTAGTTGTGGGAGTTCAAGGTAGAAACGTTTATGAGAGTTTGGATGAAATGCCAGTAGGGTAAGCAGAAGATGCACCCTCTGATTTATTTGAGATGTCCGTAATGATTTTGGAAAACCATTTTGGGTCTCAAATTAATGTAGTTTTAGAAAGACACATGTTTTTCATGTGGTTCAAGGTCAAATGGAGAGGAACTGGAGATGTGCTTTCCTTAAAAATATTGGCTCGCATGTGTGAGTTTGAAGCACATACTGATTCTTTGATTAGAGATCAATTGGTGAGATGCACCAATAACCCAAAGTTGCTATAGCAACTCTTGACAAGGAATCCAGACTTAAAGCGGACAGTAGAAATTAGAGAGGGAATGGAAAATACCACTTACGGGTGTGTGAAAAGAGAGATAGTAATTAGGGTGACATGCAAGTAATGAGTGGCATTGGGAAATCAGGGAAGATTGGAGAAGTCTGTGAAATAAATGATCAGAGGGTTGATAATCTGATCCTTGAGTGAGGAGGAGGAGAAGAAGGATAACAAAGTCAATAAGATGAAGTGTTTTAGTTGTGGTAGTGAAGGCCATTTATCAAACAGTTTAGGATGTTTTGCAAGGTTAGCAACATGTAAGCGATTTGGCAAGAAAACACACTATGCCAGAGCTTGTAGAGGTCCAAAAATGCAATGTTTAGCAGCATTGAATAGCAACAAAAGCTAGTCGGAAGTATTAAGGATTATGGCACAGTGATTGGTGACCCACACTTTTATGCCTGAATTTGAAATCACAATTGAAGGAAAGAACTTGAAGGTACTTGTATGACTCAAATTCACCATATACCATGGTGGGGAAGAAGAAGGCGAAAACCATATTTGGAGATGAAAAGATTATGTTTCCATCACCTGATATCAACCCTGTTGGTTATGGAGGTAAAAATATTGTTGTGAAAGGGTACACAATAATGAGCATTCAGTTAAATGATAGAGAGACTGTGGAAAAAGTGCACATTGCTAAAACTGAAGATAATCTTTTGGGTTGGCAGCATCAAGGATACATTGGGTTGATGTTGAACCCTAATTCAGTAGGACAAATAATGCTTTTAGCACAGCCCAATGAAAATTATGATATTCATCAGTATCCACAGGTTTTCAGTGACACTCTTGGGTTGTTGAAGGGTTCATACACAAAAATTAATCTCAAGGCAAAATGCCATTCCAACGGTCCACTAGGTGAGGAATGTTCCTAATTTAACGTTGGCTCCATTACAGGAGGAACTACAGAAGCTATAGTATACCTATATATTCGAAGAGATAGAAGCTTCAGAATGGCCTGCTCCTGTGGTTTTATGGCCCAAAAATGATGGGAAGAAAATACGAATGTGCGATGACCTGAGGGATTTGAATAAGTATATTTGGGTATAGCAACAACCTCTTCCTAATATATCAGAATCCCTCACTACTTGGGGTGAGGCTGAAGATTTTGGTGCTATGGACCTGTCTGTGGCATATCATCAAATTTCCTTGTATACTGAATCAAAACATCTAACACCCTGTGTGACTCAATTGGGGACATATTGTTTTCTCTGCATTCCTTTTGGTCTGGCATTGGAAGCCTGTTTTTAATTGGTTACCTCACCAGGAGCGGTTTGTTCTATTGATGGTGGATTATACATCCAAGTGGGTGGTTACCAAATGTGTGAGCTCAGTGAACACAAAGATAGTGATAGAATTAATTTTGAAATGAGGAATTTGCAAGGGAAGGAGTCCCTTGGTTTCTTGTTACAAATAAGGGTGTTCTAATGAGGTTGCTCTAATGAGATGGGTGAGTTTCTTAATGGGTTGTCCATAGTTCGCTTGAAGACTGCTCTCTATTCTCTACAAGCCAATGGGCTAACGGAGAGAATGAATAGTGTGATCAAGTATTATGTTGGCCCGGCATTGAAAATAAAAAGGTTTTGTCTGAGATGCTTAGGAAAACATGGTGGGCTCATAGAACCACTCCAATTTGTATTACACTAGAATCATCCTTTTCCTTGCTCAAAGGTAGATTTCTTGGATCTAAAATCAACCTTTCATGGTTGACAATGGGTCTGAAAATTGTGAATAGGATAAAACTTCCTGAAGAAGACTTGGTCAAATGATGCATAGAAAATATAAAGTCAGGGCTGATTAGAAAAATTGTATGACAACTGGAGTATGGAATGAAGGGAATGTTATCTTGGTGAATAAACCTAAATTTTCTAGCATGGCTATGTCCAACTTCATGAAACCCTTTATCATTCATTAGGTCAAGAAGAATGTGGTTATTTTAGACTCTGGAGATGTCTGGAGTATGTCACAATTGGTAAGAACAGAAATGAAAGATTGAAGCCTAATTTAAGCTTCCATAATGAGTGATTTTATATCGTACTTTTTGTATAATAATTCAGTGCAGAATTGTGCACTGTATTTGTGCAGCTTTTGTTAAACATTATTATTGCATTGTTTTCAAAATGGATGTTTCCTTCATTGTTTTGTTTTCTGGGAGAAAAATAAGTATTCTGTTTTGCTTTAAGCTTTGAGCTGCTAGAGTTTGGAATCTTCCTAGCTCATTGAACATTGCTAGATTATAGGGAGTTTCTGATGGTAGTAGTTATTAAAGAAGAGGGCTGAGACTGATGATTCTTGTACTGCTGATCTTCATGAATAAACCTCAACTTATACTTAATTGGAGTATGGATAATTCTTATGGAGTTTGTTCTTAACACACACTTCCCTTTATATCCGTTCAAGGGAGCCCCCCTTGATCTTGCGGACCTGAGTATTTATCTATCTTGTGAAGTGTCTTTGAAGGAAGCAACTACCTTTATTGGGGCTGAAAACATAGAGACACCAACATATATGGGACCATCATTTGATTGCTTCGTCCCCCCTCATATGGCCTGCCAGGCTAACTCCCTCCAGTTCTCTCCCCCCAGTCTGTGAGGTGACCTGCTCCTCTACCTGCTTGCTTAGTTCAACATAATTGCACCTGTCTGCTGTACCCATTGCATTTTGTTCCTTGTTTCCTGGCTACCTCAAAATTGTTGTAACAGCAGTTCTAAGTCCAACGCTTATCTCAATCCACAACTGCGTCTGTTCATACGTGTATACTGGGGGCTGCAAGCCAGCGCACCTGTGCTGTTGATGTGGGGCATCACCTGGAAGGAGACCCGTGCCACGGCAGTTTGTCTGCAAAGCAGCAGAGGCACTGCGAGGTGCCAGCAGAGGGAAAGGTACCAATTTCCCACATCTGGTAAGTTACCAAGGGGGAGGGGAGAGGAAAGAGGGAACAACGGCAAGGGGGATAATGTTGATGACTAGAACTCCTAAAAAAAAATGCTCCACCAAGGATCATTGTACCAGATTCTAGAACGCAACATAGGGCTCTTCCAGGAGCTCCCTGTGACTGGGGTGAACCTGCCGCCATTTTCTGGGCACGTATGTATGCAGTGAGTGAATCCCATAACATATCAACCCAGCATTAGCTATGAACTTTTCCCCCAACCGGATTATTTATTTCCAGGACAGAGAACACCAGGATCTGTTTAAATTGTTCTTCTGAATTTGAGTCACCAGGACCCCCTCTCTCTCACCACAATGTGTGCCTTCTATGCTGCCTCCAGGCACACGTGAAGCAAAAACCCAGCTCTATGCAAAGTCAAAAGTGACAAAATGGCTTGCTTTCTCTCTATTATGATGGATGGTGCACTCCATTTTTTTGTATTGTTCAATTCGAAGTTCAAACATTTTTTTACTAAGATTTATTGTGCTTAAAAGGACACAGGAGCTGCCAGCCTCCCTTGTGTAATATGAATAATGTGTGTCAAGTAATAATGGACCTGAATACCTGTGTGCACTGCATGAGTATTTAACCATCAATTTTTCAAAAACCACTACAAAAAACAATTTACACAATTTTCTTTAAACACAAATTTTCATTAATTTAAATGAAACAATGCATAGCTCAATATTCAGTGATCAAACACATGCTGCTTACATTTGTTACAACAAATGTTAACAACACATAACATCATCTGTTTAAATAGGATGATTCTTCAAAAAAGTTTCATTGAGTTCGGGATGGATGGCCCCTTGCTCAGGGGTCTCTACAATAGAAATAAACCCCAAAATACTCATTACCTTAGTATTCCACCAAAACCTGTATCAAAATGATATAGGTCAATGTGTAATCAGTGGTGTACATATATACCTCAATGGTCACAATTAATTAGAGATACAAACTGGACATTGGTTTCCTAGTAGAAGGCACACAAGTTCACTGCATAGCTGCATGAATATATGTTGTGTAAGAAGTAGTGTGCAGGGGTATTTATGACATTATTATATATGGCAAAATTGTGATCTGTTGGTTTGTTAGAGAAAAATTGTATGGTTCCAATCTATTATTGGAAGAGTTCTGGACTGTCTCTTATTCGTGAGCACACTAGGTATTTGAGCATAGGAGTGCATGGATGAGAAATGGTGTCTCATGACATATCTCGTGGGTAATCACAGTGGTGTCAGTGTTGTCACACTGCACCTTTGTGCTAGTTACTGTAATCACTGTTATGGCATACTACAATATGGAAATCTGGCTAAGTTACTCACATCAATGTCAATATAGAGGATGCATACACTGTAGGCATGTGGATGCCGCAGGTTTAGCCCATTGTCTCTCTCTTGACATTGCAGGTTTTGGTGGAATACTAATGTAATGATATTTTGGGGCTTATTTCTATTGTAGAGGCCCCTTAGGAAGGTACCATCCATCCTGAAATGCATAGGGTGATACAAGAATCCTATGGAACCTTTTTGAAGAATCATCGCATATAAACAGATGATGTTATGTGATGTTATGTGTTGTTAAACTTTGTTGTAACACATGCAAGAAGCATGTGTTTGATCACTGAATATTGAGCTATGAATTAGGTGTCATTTAAATTAATCAAAAATTGTGTTTTGAAGAAAATTGTGTAATTTGTTTTTTGAAAAATTGAAGGTTAAATACTCATGCAGTGCGCACAGGTATTCAGGTACATTATTACTTGACACACATGATGCGTCTTTCTCTCTGCCACAACATGCAGGTGGGCCAGAAACAGCATTTTATATCTGATGGTGCTGACATGCACAAATATTACCCACAAATATTGAATACATAAATATGGTGACCCTACAATTAACCCTAAACACACAAATATAGATTTCAAAACTATTACTGAAAAAATCTAAAATACAACATTGTAAACAAAAATAAGGGTATAACTAATATCACCTACACATTAAAACTAAGGACACAAAACAGGAATCATGAGAAACAAATTATCGAACACAAACAAAAATCAATACAATTCTAAATAAAAAACATAATCCTACACTAAATGTATACCCATAAAATAAATCAAAATAGAATTAATACACATTAAATAAATGAAAACACTAAATACTGTGTACCATAAACTGTGCAAACTCTTACCCAAATAGCCAATTATTTTTTCAAATACAAAAAGCATAAAAAGACCATAGATACTTCCTAAAAAATAAATAAACAGTGGCCCTCTGCCAAATTCCAAAAGTATTAAAGTAAAAATAAAATGTGCAAAACTTACACTAAAGCATAAATAATGCTTAAACAGCTGAAAATAAATAAATAAAATAAGCAACTATCATGTACATTTTATATTAAAAAATGAATCAACACAACTAAATCATTGTTCCTCTCAACAGACAACAACAAATGAAAACTATGGAGTTTCAAATAAAGCCAAACTGACCTTCAAAGCACAATTCTACAAATAAAACATAGAAAAGATAACATCCTTACTGTAAATAAAAATGTGCACCTGAAATGTAAAAATGTTAAATTTAATAACCCATCACATATAGTTACTTTTATCAAATAAATGCACATGTTCTATAGTATAAAACCCACAGACAAAATGTTGAAAACAACAAAATACATTACATTACATAAAGGGTAGCTGGTATTAAATTAAAGAGGATATAAATATAGTATAGAGGGCACCATCTGTTAGAAACACATTGGAAATGCACCAAATATTATTCAAATACCTTCAATGGCATGGCAACCACTAGCAATGGCATAGCTGAAAGTGTTGAGGAACATAAGCATTCCTCAATCTATCTGAAATACTTTATCAGGCCTACAAGAGTCCATTATGAGTTCACAAGAGCTAACAGGAGCTAATAATAAAAATATTATACCAAACTTTCCTGAACAAACTACTTGCCAGAACACATAGAACATCCACAGAAAAACCAGTAGGACCTTAAAAATATGAAGATATAGACATGCCCCAGAACTTACTAATCACAGATAAAAAATATTTTTTACTACATGACAACCATGAAAACAATACATAGTCATGTATGCTTCATAACAATTTACTAACCTTAACTCTTTTGCACATGGATGTTGACTGGTACTTTTAAGACATGTCCTCCACCACTCACTCACATTTACACAGTACTTGGTCAGCATAAAACAACCATCCAATTACTGTATAAATGTTTATTTAACAAAGTGCAACTTACAATGAAATGCTAATACACAAAAAACAACAAACTAACAACTAAAACCCACAAACAAAATCATCATAGATTTTGAACAGGCAATGATTTTGACCATACTTAAAAACTACCCACACACTGCAATTCAGGGTTGCTAACACCACGTTTACCCCAGCATATGGAGGCAGCTCAAGTAATCCACTCTGAGCATAGAGATCACCCTGGGCATAGAATATTCAAGTAACCTATTGTAGCATGTTTTCAGAAACCTCTGGATTCCTTTATTTTGGAAGTCTGGTACCATTGGATAGCTTGAATAACTATGTTTTAAATTATGCAGCTTATTTGGAAGGAAATGCACACAGGTACAGATTATCTTGTTTGAGCATTTCAGTGAGCCAGTGGAATCCTTTGATGAGGTGAGTGACAGTATGAAGAAAGATTCTGAAGTAAGAACAAGATAGCTTCTGGAATAACACGAGAAGAACACTAACTCCATCTAACTGAAAAAAGACTAGATCTTGCACAAACTTTACATTTAATTTTCTTGTATGGAAGGTTAAACTTTGCACTATAAAAAAGTTAGTGCAATGCTTTCTAGTTTTGTGTGTAATGTGTGTTTTTAAAACAACGGTGTTGTCGATAAAGAAGCCAAAGGACATGCTGCGCCACAGGAAAACTTTAACATTGTTTAATACTGAGATAACTTCTTACAGGGCTCTCAAATTCAGGAGAGCCTAGAGAGGGCTGGTTTTCAGTGTGTACATTTGGAATTTAGGTGCTCATTAAAATGGCAGGAGGACCGCCACCGTCAGCACATCGGTAGTCAATTCTAAGGGCCGAACAGACCGCCATATTACGATGGCGGTCGGATAAGTGTCAGTTGGAAAATCCGACCGCCACGGAGCCGACAGTCAGATAGAATCCGACCGTCAATTGGACCGCTCGCAATACCCAAAATGGTGGTGGTGCCTGGCAAACACATGACATTCATCTCCGCCTGCCTTTCCATGCCGGTTCAATCGCCATGAAAAGGCTGGTGGGGATAGACATTGGGGGCTCATAGCACCCCCCCTTACCCCAGTCCCATTCCTGTGGTGCCTCCAACATATCCCTGTACCAAGTGACAGGCACTGCATGGTACCTGATTTAATCAAAAAGAGACTAGCTCATGATTTATACTAATTACAACAATTAAAAAAACTCAAGTATGTTTCGTCATGGGGTGGGAACACCTGGTGGGTGTGTTCATAAAGCCCTCACCCACCAACCTAGTTGGTGGCATGCTTCATCATCGGGCCCACCCAGTGACACCTAGCGTGTCCCGGGTGTGCTTCAACGCCTGATTACAGCAGAGCAGGTATATTGCTGAGTGTGCAGTGAAGAGTGTTATGAAAGTGATGTTAAAACGGCTTGGCGGGGGTCCCAGTACCCGAGGGTAAATTAGACTTTAATACCTGGGCCTCCGTCAGCGGTTAAAAATAAGGCTGTTGGATGTTAGAGGCGAGTTACGAGCTCCCACATCCGATGGGTCAACATGTTTCAGCCAGTGCCTTATGTATATGCTGGCTTTCTTCAGGACCTATATTAAAAGTGAGTGTAATTAGACTAGTGGGTGTGTGATTCAGACTATGTGTCTACACGCCCTAAAGTGTTTATCTATGTGTGAGATGGGGGATTCCCTTCTCAAAAGCACCTGTACATGTAACATATATGGACAAAGACAAAACATACAGGGAAAAAGAGAGTCACTCGGATGTATTGTAATAAAAACATCTGATTGCCGTCACTAAAGCGGTTGGGGTGTAGGCTATAGGCGGCTAAGGTGTAATGGTATTTGTGGTACCATTAGGTGAGAATCGCACATATAGTTCGGGAGTGGAGTGGCTAAAACACGAATATCACATACACTGTGCATATGTGTAGCGCGGCGCAAGAACACGTTCTTACGCTAGTTTTAGCAGGTTTGGGCCTCAAGGTTGAGAGGTGGCAGGGGGTTGACCCTATGGAAAATAAAAGGTTTGACCACACCGATTAAGGAGACCTGTAGGGAGAAAGATAGCGCTTACCAGTGGTAGTGGTGGTTGTTTCTCATACTCACAGCTTTTCTGGGCAGAGCCTGCTCTGGACCTGTAGTGCCTCCTTCGCATACCGGTAAGGAATGGCCGTTTTCGCTGGGTCTTAATTACTGTGGTTAATTGGATAACCATGTGCACCTGCAGGTTGGGGGTAAGAGTAGAAAGATTCGGATAGCCGAGTCATGGTGCCTGAGGGAGCCCTAGCGTGATGCGTGCGCATGCGCAGTGCCCGTCGGCTTGAATACGCATGCGCGGGCAGTGTCTCAACCGCGCAAGCGCATCAGGGTGCGTCTGTTGGGCTCAATGGTCCATGCGCGGAGCATTAGTGTTCCAATCGCGCGCACGTGTCATTGTTGACTGTGGTGCTAAAGTTTACATGGACCAAAATGAGGCATTGATCAAATTATATGCATGCGTTATAGGGGGACCAAAGAGAGTGCGACTATAGTGCATTGCATGGCAATGGCACAAGTTAAAGGGGACAATAATCTTCAAAATGCTCAAAACTTGAGGGCTCTACCTCAAGGGAGGTGTGTTACCGGGGGACAGGTAACAGGTTCTGTTGGGTGTGACACACCGAGATGGGTCATTGATATGTCAAGGAGTTCCAGGGGATGGCATCGTTGAGGCCCTGGGTCGCTGTTGAAAGGCGGTATATCCATCGTTGTTCTTTGTTCAGTAGTTTTTTATCATTATCCATTGTGCTTTCTGGGACCTGTTCAATGACCGTCCAGGTTAGGTCGTTGGGTGTGTGACAATGGGTTATGAAGTGGTTGGTCAGTCTGCTGATGTTTTTCTTGCATCTGATAGTGCTTCGATGTTCTGTTATTCTGGTCTTGATTTGACTCACTGCTTTATTTTACAAGCTTTCCGTGTCAGGCATAAACTCCTTATTGGAACCACTGTCACGGTACTGTGACTTCTTCTTGAACCCTCTAGTGCAAAGAACACCCACGTATATCAAAGATACCAAGCATCTCTTACAGGTCATAAATAACAAGGAGTTCAACCCAAACACACAACTACTGGTAGGATTGGATGTGGAGAGTCTGTATACGAGCCTCCCCCAAGATGCAACTCTGACTGTACTCCAAGACATCCTTTTGGCAGCCCCCTGGCCATACCACACCCCAAGAGACTTTGTGATGGCGTGTGCAACCCTAGCACTCAAAGAAAATTATTTTGAATATGAGGGCACCCTTTACCTACAAACAAATGGGACGTCTATGGGCAGCGTCTTCGCCCCTAGCATAGCGGGATTGTATGTCCACCACTTTGAAGAGTCCCACATAGCTACAGACACCAACCCTTTTATCCATCATATCCTGAGCTGGCGCCGGTACATAGATGATATTCTGGTGGTCTGGCAGGGATCCCAAACTGACCTAGACAGATTCATGACCTGGCTTAACTATAGGGACCCATACCTTAAATTTACCAGCACGGCCAGCAACAGTCAACTACCCTTCCTAGACCTGGACATCACAGTCAAGGATGGGACCCTGGTCACGACAACCTACTATAAGCCAACTGCGAGGAACTCACTGCTTTATTTTACAAGCTTCCGTCCCCGCCCACTTCGAGAGAACCTACCCTATGGACAGTTTTTACGCATGCGCAGAAACTGCACCAACATCTCGGATTACAAAAGGAAATCCACGGAATTGGCCACCAAACTGGAACACCGTGGCTACCCCAAAGCCATCATCAGAAAAACACAGAAGAGGGCAAGGAACCAGAACCGCGAAGCCCTACTGGAGACTGTCATCAAAGACCAAGACGACCAACCCATCACCTGTGTCACCACCTATAACACAGCGTCCAATGAAGTGACAAAAATTATCAGAAAACATTGGAAAATAATCAACTCCGGACAGAGGAAATGGGATACCCCGAGATTTGCATACAAACGATGCAACAACCTCAAAGATCGCCTGGTTAGCATCCGCCCAAGACAACCACCGAAACAACCTACCAATACTATTTTGAATGCATGGGGCCTCCCCAAGGTCGCTGGACATTATCCCTGCAATGACTGCAGCGTATGTCACCTCACCAAGCACACCAAAACCCTGGATTTGGAGCCGAACAAGGTCTGGACTCAACGTAGCCACACCAATTGTAACTCCCGTAACTTGATATACCTGCTCACATGCACATGCGGTCTCCGCTATGTCGGAATGACGACACGGAAAATCAAGACCAGAATAACGAACATCGAAGCACTATCAGATGCAAGAAAAACATCAGCAGACTGACCAACCACTTCATAACCCATTGTCACACACCCAACGACCTAACCTGGAAGGTCATTGAACAGGTCCCAGAAAGCACAATGGATAATGATAAAAAACTACTGAACAAAGAACAACGATGGATATACCGCCTTTCAACAGCAACCCAGGGCCTCAACGATGCCATCCCCTGGAACTCCTTGACATATCAATGACCCATCTCGGTGTGTCACACCCAACAGAACCTGTTACCTGTCCCCCGGTAACACACCTCCCTTGAGGTAGAGCCCTCAAGTTCTGAGCCTTTTGAAGATTATTGTCCCCTTTAACTTGTGCCATTGCCATGCAATGCACTATAGTCTCACTCTCTTTGGTCCCCCTATAACGCATGCATATAATTTGATCAATGCATCATTTTGGTCCATGTAAACTTTAGCACCACAGTCAACAATGACACGTGCGCGCGATCGGAACACTAATGCTCCGCGCATGGACCATTGAGCCCAACAGACACACCCTGATGCGCTTGCGCGGCTGAGACACTGCCCGCGCATGCGTATTCAAGCCGACGGGCACTGCGCATGTGCATGCATCACGCTAGGGCTCCCTCAGGCACCATGACTCAGCTATCCGAGTCTTTCTACTCTTACCCCCAACCTGCAGGTGCACATGGTTATCCAATTAACCACAGTAATTAAGACCCAGCGAAAACGGCCATTCCTTACCGGTATGCGAAGGCGGCACTACAGGTCCAGAGCAGGCTCTGCCCAGAAAAGCTGTGAGTATGAGAAACAACCACCACTACCACTGGTAAGCGCTATCTTTCTCCCTACAGGTCTCCTTAATCGGTGTGGTCAAACCTTTTATTTTCCATAGGGTCAACCCCCTGCCACCTCTCAACCTTGAGGCCCGAACCTGCTAAAACTAGCGTAAGAACGTGTTCTTGCGCCGCGCTACACATATGCACAGTGTATGTGATATTCGTGTTTTAGCCACTCCACTCCCGAACTATATGTGCGATTCTCACCTAATGGTACCACCAATACCATTACACCTTAGCCGCCTATAGCCTACACCCCAACCGCTTTAGTGACGGCAATCAGATGTATTTATTGCAATACATCCGAGTGACTCTCTTTTTCCCTGTATGTTTTGTCTTTGTCCATATATGTTACATGTACAGGTGTTTTTGAGAAGGGAATCCCCCATCTCACACATAGATAAACACTTTAGGGCGTGTAGACACATAGTCTGAATCACACACCCACTAGTCTAATAACACTCACTTTTAATATAGGTCCTGAAGAAAGCCAGCATATACATAAGGCACTGGCTGAAACATGTTGACCCATCGGATGTGGGAGGTCGTAACTCGCCTCTAACATCCAACAGCCTTATTTTTAACCGCTGACGGAGGCCCAGGTATTAAAGTCTAATTTACCCTCGGGTACTGGGACCCCCGCCAAGCCGTTTTAACATCACTTTCATAACACTCTTCACTGCACACTCAGCAATATACCTGCTCCGCTGTAATCAGGCGTCGAAGCACACCCGGGACACGCTAGGTGTTACTGGGTGGGCCCGATGATGAAGCATGCCACCAACTAGGTTGGTGGGTGAGGGCTTTATGAACACACCCACCAGGTGTTCCCACCCCATGACGAAACATACTTGAGTCTTTTTAATTGTTGTAATTACTATAAATCATGAGCTAGTCTCTTTTTGATTAAATCATATATAACCCCGGGGACAAGGACTAGCTATCTGGTCCTCTCTCTCTCTCTTGATTACGCATTCACTGCATGGTACCTGTCACCTAGTACAGGGATATGTAAAACATCCCTTTTTAACATTGCGGTGGGTGCTGCAGCCAGCAGCACCTGCTGCAATGTTAAAGGTAAGTAATGCGAATGCCACCGTGGCGGTCACATCGTTATTCCTATTGTGGGACTGCTGCACGGTTGGCGGGCGGTCCCAAATAGGACGATGGCAGACATACTGAAGTTAGTCCGCCATCGTAACAAGCCCCCTAATGCTTAGTATTTAGTTGTGTGAAATGTAGTATATTTTCTTGTTAAATTTTAAAGGACTGACGAGACAATGGTGTATTTAGTGTTATTGCATGTTTTGTGAAGTTCTACTCCTCACAACCTCCTTTAGCTAGTCTTGGATGGCCCTACCTCATAGTGATGGAGCAAGGATTCGCACATAAAGCGACTTGCTTGTATCAAGAACCTCAAATAACGTTAATAACTGTAATCAATATGTCCGTATTATTAATATTGCACATTTCTACATTACACGGGGTGTCCCAGCGAAGCTTGCCTATGTGTTTACTTATCCTAATACGCTTGCCTCTAAAATGGCCGCTGCTTATCAGGAATCTCTTCTGCGCATGCGTCAGTCATACTCATGTGACGTGACGTACTCGCAGTTCTGGTGGGAACTTTTCGCGCTTGCGGATTAGCAACAAGATGGCTGCTTTTGTGTTTTCTCATGCCGAGGCTTGCCCTGCAGCTTATGCAATGCTGTTCGTCTTGCACTAACATTAATGCTATAGTTAGTATAAAGTAAGGGGAGTCATATAGGGATTCCTGGTATACAGTGTATTCTTTTATTTCTGTGTTCTAAATTGTTTTCCTTTACTTTTCATGTGGCTAAACTTTTGGGCCTGGGAGGTGTTTGAAACTCCATCTTAGAAGTCCCTACTGCGCATGTCACCCTGGCAGAGGGAAGAAAACCTTGTACCAGTGGAACCCAGCCAGCTGGCAGCCACAGTCAAGATGCTCCTGGGAATCGACCTGTAGCCCAGCTAACGGAGCTGAAATGTACTGCATTTGAAACAATTGTAATAAAATGTGTATATTCCATTGTTAGGTGAACTGTAGATGTCATGGGAACCCCAAATTCAATAGGCGGTCCCAAAAGATGTAAATTGGGGCTTGTAAAAGTCAAATCCTGGTTGGTGTGTTGACCTGTCCTTTCTTTGGACCAATCGAAATTGGGGATTCTTACACTTGCAACATTTGGGGGGTGGTACACTGACCCGAAAACAGTATACCTAGCCTAGGTTTAGCTAGAGAATTTGTCCGACTTGTCCGAATAGCTGACCTGTCACAGACCCAACGCACTCAATAGCTGATCCTGAAACAGAGGTGCTGCGGAGCACTCTGTCCGACTGTCTCACAGACCCATTGGGGGGTTTTGAGAACCTTAAGTGCTGGCGGAGCACTTTGCTGGGAAATTCGATAACCCAATCAGGGTTCTGACTGATAGCTGCAGAGAGGGTGGAGCGCAGGAATTGCTACCGAACTGCGGGTGCTGGTCTTACCTTGGTGGTCCTGTCCTGATCCTAATCTGGTCTCCTGTCCTGTCCTGGGGTTCCATTCTGCACCTGCTGGCCTACTGGCGACTGTCTTTCCTTGGGGTCCTTTTCCCCTGTCCTTAACTGACCCGTGGCCAGGGTTGGTCTCCACACCGTTCTAGGTAAATATAAATCTGAGGGAACCCAAATTTGCATTCTCTATTTCTTTGCTTTTAATAAAATCGTACTGGCACATTATCCTTTTTCTCTTACTCTCCTTTACACTGACAAATGATAAAGTCATACATTATAGTTATTATACTAGCATGTTCCATTATTAACCATCCCATTAGCACGTTCTTTACATATAGTTCATGAAATATAGATGTTCCTTTTCTTTATCCATCCTTTAGTCGATTTAAAGTGATTACACCGACTTATTAGTGTGTTCCATTCTTACCTTTCCTATAGTTACATGGTATCTCAAAATTTCCGTAGTACAAGTTAAAGTTCTATTTTGCCTACCCTCTTCAAGGGGAAATACTTCACAGTGACATTCTAGTATGTTCCATGTTTTTTTCCCATCCTTTAGTCACTCCAGATCAAGTCTGAATTCTAAAATTTCTTACTAGTATGTTCCCTGTTCTTACCTTCCTTTAGACTCATAAATGGTGGGTCTTATGTACTTCCTATATGGATATGTGCTCTTTATAATCTTAGTTACTGACATTTTACTTGCTGTGAACCTTAAGCTTTCTGAATCCGATGAATTCTAGATAAAAGTTTTAAACTTCCTGAGTCTGTGGTTATTATCTGAGTGCAAATAGAGTGAATGGCATTTTGTATTTTAGTGTCTGCCTTTCTTTTACAGCTAGCTCCCTGATCCATTGTGATCATAGGTACCCGTAACAGTGGATTGGTAAGTCGGGTACAGTGGAAATAAACAGGAAGGAACAGGGTTACTGGTAGTAGAGTGTAAGGTTACCCGATTAATAAATGGTGAATTGAATTTATGGGCCCAAGTGTGCATATGGTAAAATTGTTAGTCGGGTGACCTGCGCACGCTATCTGTAATTTTCTGGTAGCAGAGCTATGGTTAGGGACTAGTTAAAGGTAGGTAGGACTAGTTAAGATAGGTAGATAGGTTATTTGCTGCTAACTGTAAAAATGTTGCTGCTAAAAGTATCGATCGATCAAATGTACCATTGATGTTTTATTGCTTTGATAATTATGAAATGTTTTAAATTGGTTTTCTTGCTGTTATATTGATAAATGTACTAATACACGCGTTAGTGATTGTTATATATTTGTCTGGAATCCCCGGGGGCAGAATAGCGAGTGGTGAGGAGAATCCACGTCGCAAGTGAGGTCACGTACCAGAGGAAAATTGGTGCAGGTTAGGTAGAACTGGAAGCACTAATTAGGGTTTTCTGTATAAATGTATGAATAAATGGTAGCAAAGAGTTAGCTGGCAAAACTTCTATTGTAATAGAACCTAGTATGGGTCACACGGAAGGAGTAGCAGATCCGTCTAAGCTTGATTGGTAGCAAAGGAGTTCACTAGTGAAACTTTTGGCTTAGTATATATCCCAAAGTGGATGTGTTGAAGGAGTAGCAGGTTCACTAATGCTTGTGTGAAGAGTAGGCATAAGGGATCTACTCGTAGTAATTGAAAAGTAAATAGAAAAAGTTTACTTGCAGTGAAACAAATCTTTTCTTTCTAGACACTCGAGTACAGTGGCGAATGTGTTTACGTTGTGAATTAAACAGAGCACTTGCACTTTAAAAGGTAGAAATCGAAGTGTTTCTTACCTTGTGAAGAAGGGAGTCAGTTGCGGAGCTGCGCTGACGTCACTCAGTGCCGTGCTGGTATTGGTCGAGACAGCGGGCGTGTAGCTGAGGCGGAATTGTAAAGGAGGGGTGAGCACAAGAGCGTGAGAACTCGTTTGCGACCCATTGTTTGAATTATTTTGAAGTCACGCATTTGATTAGTTGCAGAAAAATAAGAGACGCATTTGGATTAGAAATAATTTTTGTAAACAAAGTAACTTGCGGAAAAGTATATGTGGCATACATATAATACAGAAACTAGACCCGATCCAAGATATCTAGGGTTTGGAAAAGATCAGTGGAAAGGTCGTAAAAACGTTATGTACGGAAATAAGAGGAAAATGACCTTAGTAAACAAGGTGAAGAATTATTTTAAGAAAGACAAGCCTATCAAATTTTTCAAATTCAAAAAGCTTTATTCGATTTTCTCAGGTATTAAAATCATAAAAGCATTTCATATTTCACATTACAAAGTACACATAATAATTAAAAAAGTATTAAATTGTTGAGAAGGTGAACAATCGATTAGGCCTCGATACATAAGAAATTCCGTTGTTTTAACACGCTTTTTAAAAACATTGCCATGATCTTAATACATAAAGGATTTCCTAATTGTTGGAGATTCAGGTAAGCTACCCTACATTGCCGCCATGCCCCGCTTTTCAAGTAATGTTTCAACCATCTAACACGCTCTTTCTTATACAATTTACATAGTAAGATGAGATGGAAGGTAGACTGGGCAGATACATTATCACATGGGCAGGGTGCCAGAGATCTATTCCAATCATTTTTTTCCGGGTAGGAGACCAGGTGGTGGAAGATGTTAAACCTGAATCTACACAAAACAAAGCGTTCAAACCCCAAAGTCGTGATGGTCAAGTATGGTTGTATATTATACGAAGTCAGTAGCAATTGGTGACCAACCACAGTTTTTTTACTGACTTCGATCGCAAACCTCAAGTTATTAAAGTGCTCCATGCATAGATTTCTTAAAGATTTCTTGGGAATTTTCCCGATTAACTCAGGTTTGTGGTACCATTCAGGCCTTTCAATGTCCACAAAGACTTTCCTCACATACTCAAGCCATTTGATACTTTTTGCATTGTCTAGGGCCATAACATCAATAATTACTGCTCGATTCAGTGCTAGTTCTGGTGTCACCCAGATTCTCCTCCAGAGTAGAATTGGCTGCATTTTAATCAAGTCTGTCAGGTGCTCCATTCCTAGTTCCGTGTGGGAGTTATAAACTGGGGAGCTTTTTGGAAGGGACAGAAGGTATCGAAAGAAGTCATTTTCGATGATTTGGAGAGCTGTTACGTCCTGATATCCCCATACTCCCGCTCCATACAGGGCAATGCTTCTACATTTGGCCACATAAATCCTAAGCATTATATCTGGTTGTTTTTTCCCTAGTTTACTTGCGAAATGCTTTACAGCTGCAACCGAGCGTTTAAATGCTAGGGATCTATTTTTCACCTCAGTGGCCCATGCCCCCGTTGCCTCAATTGTGACACCTAAGTATGGGAACGTTTTTGTAGCCTGTAAGTGAGAATCTCCCACACTAAGTTGCTTACATCTAGCCCCACCTTTGCCGGATCCCATCACAAATGATTTTTTGGCATTAAGAATAAGTCCCCTCTCCCCCATATAGTCAACATATTTTTTTAGAGCTTTTTTACCACCGACTTTGGTTCTTGCCATCAGGACAGCGTTGTCCGCATACAGAAGGGAGCAAATCTGATTATTCCCCACCTTGGGGGAATCGATGCCGCTGGCTCCCAATTCCCTCTCTAGACTGTTGGTATACAATGAGAACAGGAAAGGGGCCAGCACACATCCTTGCCTCACTCCCCTCTGTATGCGGAAAGACCTGGTGCATTCCCCGCTCAGCCCGTACCTTACTTTAGCTGTAGCCTTCATATATAGTTGTCTCAGGAAGAGCACAATTGATGGGTCTACCTTCATCTCCTCCAAGGTTTCCCACAATTTGTTGTGTATCACGCAGTCAAACGCCGACGAGAGGTCGACGAAGACTGCGTAAAAACAACCCTTTTTAGCTCTGATGTATTTCCCCTGGAGGAGGACGAAGTTCAAGACTTGCTCCACCGTGCCCATCCCTGGACGGAAACCATATTGGACTGGCGTAAGGATATTCTTTTCCTCTGCCCAGACCTGTAGTTTACTCAGCACCACTCTGCCTGCAATTTTCGCTAGTGAATCTAAAAGCGATATTGGTCTATAGTTAGAGGGGCTATCCCTATCACCCTTTTTATGTATGGGGATAATTAGCGACTCTGCCCATGTTTTGACAAAGCCTTTCTCACAGCAGGCCTCTATTACCCGTAGGCATACGGGTGCCCACAGCTCTATGTTTAATTAATAAAGATCGCTTGGGATCCCATCTGGGCCCGGTGCTTTGTTATTCTGTGTAGATTTTATGGCCGTCACAACCTCCTCTAAGTTAAACTCTAGTGGTATGGGGCTAAAGTTACTTTGTGCTCGGCGCTCCTCCGAGGCATTACAATATACTTTTGAGAAGAACTCAACCCATGAGTTCTCCTCAATAGCAATTTCTATTTTGGCGGTCGCTTTATTATTAACAAATGGTGAATTTACTACTTGCCAGAATAATTTCGAATCACCCTTCTCAGCGGCATTCGTTAGATCCAGCCATGCTTTTTCCTTTATGGCCTTTTTTCTTTGGGCCCTTGCTACGTTATATGCCTTCCTAAGTGTTGTGATCATGGCATGGTCGTTTACTTCTTCCTTTAAGGCACTTTTCAGGGCTTCATATGTCTTTCTGCATTGGTTATCAAACCATCCCTTGTTGACTATGTTCTTCCTAGAACACGTCCTAGTCAACGCTCCCTGTATAGTCTTGGTAATATTACTAAATGCCTCCAGGATCTCACTTTTCCCAGGATTGTCCTGTAAGCATATGAGTAGGGAAGGGAATGCCTCTTTCACGATTTTTTGTGAAGTTTTATCGGGATCTAACATTCCCCACTTTAAGGCTATACCGTTTTGGCGTGCAACCGCTAAGTTCTGCGTCCAGGCCAAGGTCTTGATTAGCGAAGGGGTGTTTATTCCCATTACACTAAGAAGAATTTTTATTGGCAAATGGTCACTCAGGCCAGAAGCAAGGGTCTCAAAGTTCATCACCCGGCTACCATATCTATTGGGCAGGATAATGAAATCTATGATTGAATGTAGCCCCCTTGCCAAAAAAGTGGGGGTAAAATTTACCTTAGGGTGGCATAACTTATTTGCAAACCCTAAGTCAAACTTAGCCATGATGTTGTTTAAAATTTCCCCTTTCATATGGTGTTGAAAGTGGCTGCAGTCCCCTTGCTCATCCCTACCATATTCTTGATACCCACATATTTCCATTGTACATGGATTTACATTAAAGTCCCCTACCCAAACCCAAATTAAGTCTTTCCCTTGCATGGGTTTTACCCCCCTCATTTCTTCTGTCATTTTCGCTAATTTGTCCCTGAAGACCGTGCTCTCAATGTTATTGAAAAGTTTACCACTATTAGCACGTCTCTACAATTTATGTGGATGGTAACCACTTGGAAGTGGGCTGAGATTGATCTACCCAAACTAATGGAAGTATTTAGGCGATTAGAAACGTAGACGCATAACCCCCCTTTATGCCTGCCATGCCTGGAGGGTACTGCAGGGACATGAAATGTCTTGAAGCCATCAATGTGCACTTCATTTAGGGCCCAGGTCTCCTGGACACAAAGTATGTCTATATCTTTTACAAACTCTCCCCATTGTGTTTCTGACACCTTACTGGCAATCCCACATACGTTCCAAGTTACTAGACTTATTTGGGGTGTTTTTATGGCTATGTTATTTATCTTAGGAGTATTTCTGTCTTTGATTACATTTGCTGATGCTTTCTCCCTTACCTTACTCCTTAGTACCTCATCTGTTATATTTGTGTTCTCCTCATCCCTGGCCTGATTTTCAGTTCCACTGTTTTGAGTCTTCCCTATTTCATTAACTATGTTTGTTTTTAACCTCCTACCTGATAACAGTCCACTTATAAAGCTCTTGAGTCCAGCTTCCTTTATACTCCTTGACGTTATGCTTTTGTTCTTTATGGGGTCATCATGTCAGTCATTTTGATCTAAGCCTGAAAATGGGTCGAGGAGGTGGTGTAATGGAACATTCCAGTAATGATTCGGGTTAATGGGATAGTGGTTAGGATCGAAACGTGGTTTATATCTGTTGGAATATTGACGGATGGGGGAAATGGGGGGACGGGGGAGTCATTGAAGTTTTGTCTTACTGGAGCATGATATGGGTTATATCTGCCAAAAGCGTAGGGGTTAGAATGCCCCTCTTTTAGTGATTGTACGTGGGGCTTCATCATTGTTTGTGGATAAAAATAGGTCAAGTTGCGCGCAGACACAGTCCCCTCTTTTCTTCCTGAGTACCAGTCTAAGATATGAGTAACAACTCGGTGATCCCTAAAGTTTATAATGATTACGTCACCTTCTATGTCTTTTGGTCTCACGCCCACCCAGTCACATCTTCTCACAGACACAATGTCCCCATTTAAATGTGGTGGCAATGGTCTGTTCGTCCTTAGCCAGTGTATGACCCTGTTTTTTAGACTTGTATCTGACTCTATTCGATCTGTCTGTACCCTAGGAACCCCAGTCAGGATAATAACGTCATTTGTTGACTCTGGGGGAAGGTCGACATTACCCTTGTATTTTAATTTAACCCGGTTATCTAGTGTCACATTCCTTCTACTTGTCTCTATGGCTGTGGGTACCTTTGTTGGCCTGGTCTTGGATTTTCCCTCATATGTTACTAGGCTGGGGGTATTCGCGTGAGTTTTTTCTAGGGGAGTCTTACTTTGGGTCACTATTGGTTGGGCCTCTATTCGAACAGTTTCTTTAGCAATGTTTTGTCCTGTGGCCTCATTTAGTGTCTTTTCCGCTAAAATGCGGTCCATGGTCTCTCCCAGCTTTTTAACTCTTTCTAATATAGGAAACATGTAGGATCTTAGGAGGCGTTCAATGTCCTCAATTATCCCTCTATTCGATTGGTCTTCTAATGATTTGTTTAATTCCAGTTGTGGTTTGTTTGATGTCTCTTTATCACTAGATTTGTTGGCTTTAGCCGAGGGGTACTTTGCTGGGATTGGAGTCTTTATGTTGAGAGATTTTTTTCCTCCCCATTGTGTTCCTCGTTTTTTTCCTTGGGGGCGAGCGGCATACTTCGAGGGTTCTCTTTTTTTGTGTATTCCCTTCAAGTAATTTGACTGCTTGAAGTGGATGAGCTTTGCCTTGAGAGCCCTCCTCCACCGTCCAAATATGTACGGGGGAAGAGTGGGAAGGGGCACGTTGCAGAACATGATCCACGATGATAGGGGAATTTAGATCAATCAAGGTGTCAGTGCCCAGTGATGGCTGTATCGTGTTACTTAAATTGATAATCTCCTTTTCATTTGTTTGTAGAGGGACCTCTTTAAAAATCCGAGGGATATCGTTAATATTAAATAAGTCCATGTCAGACTCTCCTTCAGGTGCGACATCATTATTTGGTGGTGGACTCTTTGCCTCCATTCTTGCGGGCACCAAAGGTTTATGTTTTAAAAGTTCTATAGAGAGGCGGCGTTCTGCTCTCCTTTCTGCCATCTCTATTTCTTTGTCAATATCCCTTTTGGCCCTTGCGAAATATTTATCCAGGGGGCCCAGTATACTTATAGTGACGGACGTGGGGAGCGACAAGTTCAGGGTGTCTGTAGCCAAGCCTATCAAAACTAGAGAAGGAGTTGTCATTCCACCACCTAATACTCCCGCATCATTTATGATGTTTGACAGAAGCTACCATGCTTGTGTATGGTTGGAAAATTGGGTAGAATATACTAAAGATGACGGGATCTTGGCATTTCCGTTAGATGGTACATTCAATAGCAGGATTCTGTTCAATTTGATGACCCGAATGAATGATTTACATCCCAGACCCAGACTAACGCAATATGAGGCCTTAGAAGAATGGGAGATAGAGGCTTTTGAGTGAGACAGGCCCAGAATGGACAAGGGGTTGACAAAATGGTATCCAAAAGTAAATAAAGAAACCCGAGAAAACAGAATGAAAAAATGAAGACAGGATATGATGGTAGAAGGATTGTACCCTGTAATAGCCCTAGAAGCACCCCTGGGAGAGAAAAAGACGGAGAAAACAAAGCATTTGATGACCTGTGGGGATTTAGATGATGATTATCTGGAGGAATTATTAATGAAGAATCCGCCTCCTTATAATGAAGCACCCAGATCCTCAAGTGTTGGAGATACCTGCCTAAGACCAGCTTACCAGGAGGGATCAAGATCCTTAGATGCGAGAGATACCTGTCTACGACCTTCTTATTGGGAGGAGGCAAGACCTTTGAGTACAGGAAACCCCTTCCTAAAACCTAATTATGGCGAAGGACCAAGTATGACGCATCCAACTGCCCCGAATTATGTTCCCGCCCTAACTCCGCAAATAGTGCATGAAACTAATATGGAAAGAGTACTACAGGATAGAGAGCGAGAAGCTCTAGTTAAACAGAGAACAGAATTAATTCAGAAAATCTCCCAACTAAATACAAGTCCCGAAGCCCTGACAATTCCAGTAACTATTGGACCAGTGGTTCCTTTGTACGGGGATAAACAGGGAAGTCCAAAGACTCCAATTATTACCCCGTCTGTAGTACAGCCGAGAAAAGAGCCCTTGATTGTAGATGATCAGGCAAGTGAATGTGAATCTGTGATTTCCTTGATGGATCTACCAGTAAGGGAACCAGAGAGGGGTTCACAGAGAAAGAACACTCCTTTCACTTTGAGAGAAGTGCAGATTGAGTCAACTTCTGGTACTAGAAGTGCCACCGTAGTGGCTCCTGAAGAAATTGAAAGATGGAGCCGAGAATTAGAAAAACAAAATCCTCAGCCGAAACCATTAGATATTTACAAACTGAGAATAGAAATGGAAGAACTGATAGCTGGAAATGTAGGGTTGGACAGACTAAACACCCTAACGGAGGAAGAATTGTTATTCATTTGTAAAAGTCTAACTCGAAATACCAGAGTGTACCATGAGAAATTAATGGACACTGCGGCTAGTATGGGAATAGATATTAGCAAATCAAAGGTGTTGCAAAAACCCTACAGAGCAGAATTCTCAGACAAAGATTTGGAGAACATGAACGTGTCAGGGAAAAAAGTACAGATCAGAGAATTGTTAAACCTGTTGCAAAAATGGGGAGACTTAGAAAAATGGAAAGCCAGGTGGGCCAAGAAAAAAGAGGATAGTAGATCAAAACAAATGACATCTGAATACCTGTTAAAAGAAGCAGACAAGGCAGAACAATTATATCCTATGCGAGAAGTGCCAGGGGGAAAATATGTGCATGTTCCATGGTCCAGACAGGATATTGTGTCTTTTACCAATGACTTCCCAAAATTACGAGAAAAACCTGTAGATTGGGACAGACAGGTCGAGAGATTTGTGAAGGTCCAGAAGTGTCTCTGGAAAGATTTAGATGGGTTATTTGACATTGTAGTTCCCGTAGATTTGTGGACAGAATGTAAAATTTCTATTGATTGGCCTAGTGAAGAATACCCGAGAGACCCAAACACAGGGGCTCCATCAGCAGAAGTAATGAAAAAGTACAATCAGGTAATATTACATCTAAAAGGAAAAGTGCCTGAAAAGGAAACTGATTGGACCCGAATAGACAGAACTACCCAGAATAGAGATCAAACTGTGCACTCCTATTATGAACGACTGTTACAGGTGTTCAAGACGTACAGTGGTCTGAATAACATTGAGATGAAAGACATGACCCACTTCATTTATAGATTTGTGCTAGGATTAAGACCTGAGATTTCACAGTGGATCAAAGACAATAAAATCTGCTGGCAGTCTAAACCAATTGATGAGGTCCTGAAATATGCTAAATATTGCGAGGATGAATTGGCAGATAAACGGAAGGAGTTAAAGGAAAAAGTCATGTGGGCTCAGGTAAAATTAGCAGAACACCAAGAACAGCAGCTAAATAAATTGACCAGTAATCAGAATCAAGGCCCCGGGGGTGGGGGAAAGCCCAGAGTAAAAATGAGCGAGAGGAAGCCAAAAAGAAGTTCCCCTGTCATGGGTGCGGACAGATAGGTCACTGGAGAGATGAGTGTCCAGCTGTACAGAATGGTAATGTGCAAATAAATGATTTAAATCCACAGACGCAGAATGAGAAACCACGGAAGACCCAGCAACAGGTAAAGCAGAATCAGTTGCCTCGTGCACCTAGACAAAATTATAGGAGCAAAGCACAACAGGGTGAAGACACCGAAGTGTGGGAAAGAAGGGAGAATAAGAATGTAGCAACTTCACATTTTCTGTTAAATGACACATTTCTCTGTGATGACACCTAATGACGGTGCCTGAGGGGGGAGGACGAGGAGTGCGTGCTTGGCGCCTCCTTGCCGGGGGACCAGACAGGGCCATACATTGAAGGAAAGGTTGAAGGAACTGACGTCACCTTTCTGTTGGACACTGGTGCTACCCTTTCTACTGTGAGAACAGCAGACGTTCCAAACCTACCCCTCTCGGGAGAAGCAATACAGGTAGTTGGCATTTCTAATCAGCTAATTAGTACCCCAGTTACAGAACCCATGGAGATTAAAATAGGGAATTTTAAAGAGATGCATAGATTTGTTGTTTGTGATTCCAGTCCCGTAAACCTGTTAGGACGAGATTTGTTGTGTAAAATGAACTGTACTATCTTTTGCACACCAAATGGCGTCGAAATTCATTCCCCAGACGAAGATGGGATTTACAAATTAATGTTAGCAAGACCCGACTCAGAAATTAAAAGACTGACAATACAAGACTTACCTGAAGAGCTCCAAGAAACAGTGAAACCAGAAATGGGATTTTACTGGAAACGATGTAGAATTAATGGAAAATGTTGACCCAATTAAAATAGCCATAAAAGAAAATGCAGTATACCCAAATATTAAACAGTACACAATGAGTGCAGAAGTAAAAGCAGGGGTTGCCATTGAAATAAAAAGATTGTTAGAAGCAAAAATCATACAAGAAGTGATGAGCAGCCCATGTAATTCACCCATAATTGGAATCAAGAAACCTAGTGGTAAGTACAGGGTAGTACAGGACCTGCGCAAGGTTAACAAAATTGTGGTTCCTTGTTGTCCTGTTGTGCCAAACACTGCAGTGATTCTGTACCAAATTCCATGGAATGCTGGATGGTTTACCGTCATTGACCTATGTCACGCATTCTTTTCAATTCCTTTGCATCCAGACAGCAAATTTATTTTCTCATTTGAATTCGACAGTCACGTCTACGTCTTGAATCGCGTCCCTCAGGGGTACACAGAAAGCCCCTCAATTTTTAATCAGATTCTGAAAAAGTGCCTTCAAACCCTAATATTGCCCGGAAAATCAGTGTTGGTGCAATACATAGATGACCTCTTGGTGGCGTCTAAGAGTCGAAAATACTGTGTGACTGACACAATTGCCTTGATGAACCATTTAGGAGAAGGAGGGCATAAAGTATCACCAGAAAAGCTGCAATTCTGTACCACATCAGTAAAATATCTGGGGCACCAGATAGAGAGAGGTATTAGGAAAGTCACCACCGAAAGAATCAGGATAATTCGAAACATGGAATTGGCAAATACCCAAAAAGAAATCAGAATGTTCCTTGGAGTTGTGGGGTACTGTAGACAGTGGATTGTGGGATTTGCAGTCCTAGCAAAACCATTGATAAAAATGACAAAGAAAGGAGCAAGTGACCCAGTAGAGGGCGATGACGAAAGCATGACAGCTTTTACAAAATTACGAGAATGTCTGTGTACTGCTCCTGCATTAGGAATGCCTGACTATTCAAAATATTTTGCACTGTTCTGTGACACACAAGATAATTGTGCACTTTCAGTCCTAACCCAAATTCATTGTTTGACTCGACGTCCAGTGGCATACTTTTCTTCCACATTGGACCCAGTAGCAGCTGGATTACCTGGATGTTTGAAAGCTATAGCTGCAACATGCATGAGCCTTGAACAGAGTGAGTCCATTGTTATGGGACATCCGGTAACTGTGTATGTTCCACATTCTGTTGTAATTTTACTGACAAGAACAAAAACCCAGTATCTCTCACCTAGTCGGCTGACTAGGTATGAGAGAATCCTTGTAGGTGCAGGAAACGTGACCCTTGAACGATGTAACATTTTTAATCCAGCTACCTTACTACCTAGCTCATTCGCAGCAGAGGTAAGGGAAGAATTTGCACATGATTGCATTGATTTGACTGAGTTCAGTACCAAACCACGCCCAGATATAAAAGAGAACCCCCTGTTTAGTGACGATTATGAGTTGTTTGTAGACGGATCATGCCTGAGACATGAGGAAGGTGGCCTAAGCGCTGCCTACTCCGTGTGCACTCTAGAGCATCCAGTGGAAGCATCCTATTTATATGGAGTCAAGTCTGCACAAATAGCTGAATAGGTTGCATTGACAAAAGCTTGTAAATTTGGGAGGAATTTGAAAATAACCATATACACTGATAGCCAGTATGGTTATGGGGTTGTGCATGACTTTGGCCAGTTGTGGCTACAAAGGGAGTGCCTGACTTCTTCAGGTAATCCTATCAGAAATGGAAAATATGTGCAGGATTTACTGGAATCAATCCAGTTACCAAAAGAATTGGCTGTGGTCAAGTGTGCTGCTCACAAATCTGGCGATTACAAAGTGACAGCAGGTAATCGATATGCTGACCAGTTAGCCCAACATTGTGCAAAATACCGAATTTCAATCAGTATCAAGGTTGGGGGAAACGGAAACAGCTGCCAACTTTTGATGCTAGAGGGAGTGAATACATGGGAGGAAGCGAGAGACTTACAGGAAGCAGCAGAGCCACAGGAAAAACAAAGATGGAGAAACTTCAGTTGTCGAAGGAGAGGTGCAGATGGTGTCATTGTTCACCTTGATGATATGCCTGTGTTGCCAGACTGTATGCTTGCTCCTATGGCTAGATTAATTCATGGAAACACACATGTAGGCAGAGATGTGATGATTCGCATGTTCCGCCAAACATGGTTCAATTCGAAATTCAGAAGCGTAGCAGAAGCACTCTGCCAGAGGTGTTTGACCTGCCAACAATTTAACCCTGGAAAGAAAACTATAGTGTTACCAGGGAAAATTGGAAAGGCAGAAGGCCCTTTTATCAGACTACAACTTGACTTCATTCAGTTGCCCCCTTGTCGAGGAATGAAATACCTACTTGTCATTGTCTGCCTGTTTTCAAAATGGGTGGAAGCCTTCCCTGCACGTAGAAATGACAGCATCACAGTAGCAAAACTATTGCTTAGGGAACTTAAACCTCTTTACGGTTTCCCAGTCTTAATAGAATCTGACAGAGGAAGTCATTTCCAGAATGAAATAATAAAGCAAATCTGTGAGGCATTCAAAATCACGCAAAAACTGCACTGTGCATGTCGCCCAGAGGCTTCTGGAGTGGTAGAACAGATAAATGGCACAATCAAATCAAGATTGGGAAAGATGTGTGAATACACTCAACTGGAATGGCCAGATGCTCTGCCTCTTGTGTTGATGGTACTCAGAAGTATTCCAGACCGGAACACGGGCTTGAGTCCACATGAAATCCTGATGGGAAGAGCAATGCGGCAAGCATGGGTGCCAGGATACAAAATAATAAGCATATCTGATGATTTGATACTAGAATACTGTAAAGAGCTGGGTGACCAAGTACGTTCTATCTCTCACCAGGTTGGGGGAGAAGACGTCGCCAGGCCAACGACTCCAGCACATGCCCTGAATCCAGGTGACTGGGTCATAATAAAGAAGCACACTCGGAAAAGTTGCCTTGAACCCAGGTGGGGAAAGCAACGACAGGTGATCATGGTAACCACCACAGCTGTAAAGTGTGCAGGAGTACCTCGCTGGATCCATGCCAGCCACACCAAGAAAGTGACTGAACCTGATGAAACTGAGGCTGAAGGTTGTGCAGCTGAAGGATCCCAAGATATCGGTCCTGAAATAGCTGAAGAAGAACAACCGAGCTCCAGTCAAGAAGATTGGGTCCCAATAATCGATCTGACAATCAACCCTATACGAACTAGAAGTCAAGCCCATTTAGATAGACAGTGGGATAGTGAGGACGAGACAGGTGAAGAAGAAGCTGCTCAGATCATCGAAATTCACATTAAATCTGATTCTGAGGAGGACCAGATAGGGAAAGAGCAGGTAATTGACACTCCTCCAAGAACACCTGCACCAGAAGAGGGACAGATAGAAATTAGGGCGGAAGTTCAAGCGGAAGAAAATCAAGAGCTCGAAGAGCTTGAACAGGAACAGGTAGGATTAGACAATTGTGTTCAGGAAGAAGAGATTGAAATAGATCAAAGCCAAAATCAGCACATACCTGAACAAGGCCAGTTTAGAACCAGGCAGAAGAAACCGATGAAAGACCTGGACCTAGTCAGTTAGGGAACAGTACAGAGGACGAACTTGATCCCAATGTGCCACAACTGAACAACACCAAAAGGGTGTTTGAGGAAGGCCAAGACACAGTACCAGTTAAAAGACTAAAAAAGGGTGACTCAGTACCTAGATTTGTGAAAAGGCTGAGATTGCGTCTGAAGACGATAACCGAGGAGCCTGAACAGATAAATGAGGTCTCGAGTCAAACTGACCCAGTGGTGACAAAGCCAAAGAGAAGAAGTGCTCGCATCAAGAAACTGAATAATAAGTACTCGAGCCCTGAATGGACTTACTTTGTATTGGAGGAATTTGAGAATTTGGAAATAAGTGACGAAAGCAATGAAAGTGATGAAGAATTGATTGTTGAACAGACCGAAGAAGAAGCAGAACCACAATGAAAAAGTTACTCGAGTAAACAAGCTGTGCAGAGTTACAAAGAGGGGTTGAAGCTTCTTTTGAGCCAAAATGTCTGATTCTTCTGAGAATGGGAGACCGAGACGAAGTTGTTGTAAAACATGCTGCCAAGTATGCTTATGTAGTGTAGCAATAGTACTGATCCTTTGGATAGGACTAACAATAACTATTCCTTCTATGATGAGTAAAAACCCAAGTCTGTACCCAAATAATAACCTACCTGATGACACTGTAGAATCACACACTAGAATTACACCACGAAGAGTAGACACATTGGACAAACCGCTTAGCCTGAAACAAACAAGCATAGATTTAGAAGCACCAGAAGAGGAAGGATTACACTTTAACAAAATAAAGAACAAAACTCATTTAAATGTTTTCGCAAACCTGTTAGTACATTATGTAGAAACTATGGAAATAGACGACTGTTCTGTCTGCATGAAGCTACCTACTTCTGTGGCTGAAGGTGTGACTTATCACCACTTGCCCTTAACCTATGGGATTTCCTGTAGTATACTAACTAGTTTATTTTATAAAAGAGGACCTTTACAGTATTATTATTCAAATTCTGATGTGACATTCTCCGAACTTCCTGTTTGAAGAAACCTGAACCCTGCACATACGACTAGAGATGTAGCTAAATACATGAGTGATTATTTTCTAACTGTAGGAAAAATAAATATAGATGACGCACACAAAAATAACTTGACATGTTCTTTACATGAAAAAGAAAAAGAATTTCTGGATATGGTAGAAAAGGGAAGAGAAAGTTTCCAAAAGAAAGCCAAAGACAAGAACCAGAAAGTTCCTAAATGGGCAGAGAGTATAGGGAGCACCTCAAATGGTGGAGCCAACGCTGCAATGTTGCTGGATTTCGAAAAGAAGGGGAAACTTTGTCTTAAAAGAGAGAAAACTAGTTATTATAACAATATTTTCATTGGTTCCAGTGAATGCGAACATAATTACAAGGTAATTAGGGGTTGGGGTTTCAAAGATGGGACAGAGCCTGTGTTTCCAGGAATTTATTTTATATGTGGAAATAAGGTTTATTTTAAATTGCCCGACCATTGGTACGGGAGTTGTTATTTTGGTATTGTCTTCCCAAAGATATACCATGTGGGGAAAATCACTGGCAGCACTGAAAAGACTAATCAATTAGTACGCACTAAAAGAGAAAGTGCTGGTGAAATTGTAGGAGATATTTTTAGTGCACTGATACCTACAGTGGGAGTGGTTCTGAATACACACAGAATTTGCAAATCGTCAACAGTAGTGGATCGGTTGTCTACTGACACTGCTGGAGGTTTCCTGATGGTCAATACCGAAATGTTTGCGGTCAGATCAATGGTTTTACAGAATAGACTTGCTCTTGACACGTTATTGGCAAAAGAGGGCGGAGTCTTCAGAATGTTGAAAGCGCAACATTGTTGCACTTACATACATGACAAAAGTGTGGAGATCAAAGGGTATGTGAGGAACATTACCAATTTGGGAAAAGAGCTTAAACCACTTGAGGTTGACAGTGCCTGGAAGAGACTTACTGATGGTCTCTCCGCCGTAGGTCATTGGTTTGCTAACTTAGGTAAAAGTTTTTTGATTAAAGTACTGATGCCAATTGCAGGAATAGGTTTCGTAGTATTCATCATATTCATCTGTTGTAAATGTCGAAAGCACCAAAAGAAATACACTGTGAACAAGAGAGGAGTGAAGAGAAATGTGGATGAACTTGAATTAGAGGAACTGAATAATCAGATTTATAAAAGGGTGAAAAATTCTCACACTAATAAAGAAAAGCTGAACAGAATGTTTAAAGAGATTGAACTTGGGAAAATGTGAGAAGTTGGCATCTGGTTCCATGAATTTGTGATGATATAAAATATCATCAAAGAGGGGATTGGTGGAGCAAGGATTCGCCCATAAAGCGACTTGCTTGTATCAAGAACCTCAAATAACGTTAATAACTGTAATCAATATGTCCGTATTATTAATATTGCACATTTCTACATTACACGGGGTGTCCCAGCGAAGCTTGCATATGTGTTTACTTATCCTAATACGCTTGCCTCTAAAATGGCCGCTGCTTAGCGGGAATCTCTTCTGCGCATGCGTCAGTCATACTCATGTGACGTGACGTACTCGCAGTTCTGGTGGGAACTTTTCGCGCTTGCGGATTAGCAACAAGATGGCTGCTTTTGTGTTCTCACATGCCGAAGCTTGTCCTGCAGCTTATGCAATGCTGTTCGTCTTGCACTAACATTAATGCTGTAGTTAGTATAAAGTAAGGGGAGTCATATAGGGATTCCTGGTATACAGTGTATTCTTTTATTTCTGTGTTCTAAATTGTTTTCCTTTACTTTTCATGTGGCGAATCTTTTGGGCCTGGGAGGTGTTTGAAACTCCATCTTAGACGTCCCTACTGCGCATGTCACCCTGGCAGAGGGAAGAAAACCTTGTACCAGTGGAACCCAGCCAGCTGGCAGCCACAGTCAAGATGCTCCTGGGAATCGACCTGTAGCCCAGCTAACTGAGCTGAAATGTACTGCAATGGAAACAACTGTAATAAAATTTGTATATTCCATTCTTAGGTGAACTGTAGAAGTCATGGGAACCCCAAATTCAATAGGCAGTCCCAAAAGATGTAAATTGGGGCTTGTAAAAGTCAAATCCTGGTTGGTGTGTTGACCTGTCCTTTCATTGGACCAATCGAAATTGGGGATTCTTACACTTGCAACATTTGGGGGGTTGTACACTGACCCGAAAACAGTATAACTAGCCTAGGTTTAGCTAGAGAATTTGTCCGACTTGTCCGAATAGCTGACCTGTCACTGACCCAACGCACTCAATAGCTGATCCTGAAACAGAGGTGCTACGGAGCACTCTGTCCGACTGTCTCACAGACCCATTGGGGGGTTTTGAGAACCTTAAGTGCTGGCGGAGCACTTTGCTGGGAAATTCAATAACCCAATCGGGGTTCTGACTGATAGCTGCAGAGAGGGTGGAGTGCAGGCGTTGCTACCGAACTGCGGGTGCTGGTCTTACCTTGGTGGTCGTGTCCTGATCCTAATCTGGTCTCCTGTCCTGTCCTGGGGTTCCATTCTGCACCTGCTGGCCTACTGGCGACTGTCTTTCCTTGGGGTCCTTTTCTCCTGTCCTTAACTGACCCGTGGCCAGGGTTGGTCTCCACACCGTTCTAGGTAAATATAAATCTGAGGGAACCCAAATTTGCATTCTCTATTTCTTTGCTTTTAATAAAATCGCACTGACACATTCTCCTTTTTCTCTTACTCTCCTTTACACTGACAAATGATAAAGTCATACATTATAGTTATTATACTAGCATGTTCCATTTTTACCCATCCCATTAGCACGTTCTTTACATATAGTTCATGAAATATAGATGTTCCTTTTCTTTACCCATCCTTTAGTCGATTTAAAGTGATTACACCGACTTATTAGTGTGTTTCATTCTTACCTTTCCTATAGTTACATGATATCTCAAAATTTCCGTAGTACTAGTTAAAGTTCTATTTTGCCTACCCTCTTCAAGGGGAAATACTTCACAGTGACATTCTAGTATGTTCCATGTTTTTTCCCCGTCCTTTAGTCACTCCAGATGAAGTCTGAATTCTAAAATTTCTTACTAGTATGTTCCCTGTTCTTACCTTCCTTTAGACTCATAAATGGTTGGTCTTATTTACTTCCTATATGGATATGTGCTCTTTATAATCTTAGTTATTGACAGTTTACTTGCTGTGAACCTTATGCTTTCTGAATCCGATGAATTCTAGATAAAGGTTTTAAACTTCCTGAGTCTGTGGTTATTATCTGAGTGCAAATAGAGTAAATGGCATTTTGTATTTTGTGTGTCTGCATTACTTTTACAGCTAGCTCCCTGATCCACTGTGATCATAGGTACCCGTAACAGTGTATTGGTAAGTCGGGTACAGAGGAAATAAATAGGAAGGAACAGGGTTACTGGTAGTAGAGTGTAAGGTTACCCGATTAATATATGGTGAATTGAATTTATGGGCCCAAGTGTGCATATGGTAAAATTGTTAGTCGGGTGACCTGCACGCGCTATCAATAGTTCTAATTCACACAACCTTCTTTAGACTGCCAAGGATGGCTCAACCTCAAAGTTCTATTCGATGCAACCTTCTTTATACAGCCGTGGATGGCACTACCTCACTACATTGAAAGTCAAGTTCTAAAGGGGTGTACTTGGTGTTAAGCCTAGGACCAATAGAAAAGATATAAAAGGGAAAAACTCCAGGTGCCACATAAGACCCCAGAAACCCTTAATTGTCCAGGGAGCCACCTCCTGTTGTAGCACCACATGTCCAATAGCTGCAGTGTTGTTCACTGCTCCAAAAACACAAATAGAGTGATATGCCGATTGAGCCAGATCAGTGGGGTTGGTACGATGCAGCATTATGTGTTGTGGATTCTCTAATCTTATCATGACTACAAAGCCAATCAAATCAAATCAAATCAAATCAAAATAACCTTTATTCGGATATTACATTATCCATAAAAGTATACACACAATTACGTACATGGTCAAAGTTAAAAAAAAGTAACTGTACTGCATTTTCTTAAATAAAACAATAACAATAAAAAGTACAGGGCATCTATCCATCAACTCAATCTAATAAATATACATATACAAGGATTATTGTTAAGCTAGCAGCAGGATATACATAGGGCAAACGATTAGCAGCATTATTTTAATCATAAGTTTCTAAAATGCATACGACATGTGTCGAAATTATTGGACTATCTGGATAAAGTGCATTGTGTGATAGCAACCATAAATCTATGTCTCCATATTTACCAGATTACAGACAAAGAGAAAGGTAATTCACATATTTACAAATAGCAGCATAAATTTAAAGTGCAAATGTGCAAAATACAAAAAGGCCTCCGATCTATTAAGGTGACATAGTGCATTAGAATAAAAATTAATTCATAGAAATACGAGATTGAGTGGCCATTTTTAAAAAAGTACACACACGATATGTTAATTCATCATCATTGAGCTGTGAAATAGATTTAAAGTTAGGGAAAACAAAAAAGGAGAGTGAGGGTATTTTGACTCAAAAGTGAGGTGAGAACTCCTGGTCCCCAATAAATATATGAACAAAAACAAAAGGAGGAGTGCCCCCTGGAGGCAGGCAGAGAAAGTCTCTGCGCCTAAAGGTTAAGGCTTAATTAAGCACCTGTGCCCAACCTTGATATAAGACATAACATGTCTTTTTTGAAGACCCCTCACTCACCAACCTGGTTGGTGACATGCTTCATCATCGGGGTCCCACCCCGAAGGCCGAGTGCCAACAGGGTGTGCTATGACACCTGATTACAGTGGAGCAGGTATTTTCTCTTTTTATATGTGCAGTGATAAAAGAGGGGTAAGTGTTTTAAAAGGGGCCTGATCTACTCACATCAAGACTTTATTCCCGAGTGACTGGACACCTGGTTAAAAAACTGTGATACCTTTGTCTAATTAGGTAGACTTCGGTGTCTAAGACGTGTAATGTTGTAAAAAATAGCGACGTGTGCTATGTGATTAAAATATAGGTCTTAGGTCTACATGTTTCAACCTCGTATGATTGTGGGTTTTCGTCAGGACCAAAAGGAAAAAGAGAAGGACCTGGGTGGTCCGCCCACGCTAAGGGGCGCCCTGCCCTAGATCCGTGAAAGATGGGTACACAAAAATTGTGTCCCTGCAAAATGTAGTCTTCTCCCCACTCTGGAAGAAAAAAACTCATAAAGCGGTGGAAATCCGCCTCATGTGCGTTCGTGGTCCAAAGGCGATGCTCGCGTTATTTGCGGCTTCTGATCCTTGGACTGGTAACCTACTTGGTTCCTTCAACGATACGCCCCGAGTATCCCCAGATTTCGGCCCCATAAGTCATGACAGGGACACATTGTGTCTTATAGATTTTTAATAAAGATTGGACCACCTTGAATCTTTTAGGCTTCGGGAGAGACAATACGGAATTTATGGCCTTGATGAACTTAGACCGACCGTAAGCCAGATGGGCGGTCCACGAGCCGTTATCGGCGAATTGTTAGCCCAGGTATGGAAAAGTGCGAGTGCATAGCAGTGATCCCTGTTCTAAAACAATCCTATTAATGTGACATTTTTTAGGGCCACAGCACATTAAAAACGATTTTTTAAAATTAGTGCAAAGGTCAAGGCTAAACATAAAATCTACAAATCCCCTCACTAAAATCCTCAGGGCATTCGGTGTACGACCCATTAAAACAGCATCATCTGCATAGAGAAGGGAGGGGAGTTTAGTGCCATTTATTGTGGGGACATCGGAAGTTAAATTGGACAGGGCATTATGAAGTTCGTTAATATATAAAATAAATAAAAGAGGGGCAAGAACGCACCCTTGTCTTACGCCTCTGCCAACCGTTATGTCTCCTGACACTGCTCCATCCATGCTTAGCCTCACTCTCGCTTTTAGGTCACCTGGTTAAAAAACTGTGATACCTTTGTCTAATTAGGTAGACTTCGGTGTCTAAGACGTGTAATGTTGTAAAAAATAGCGACGTGTGCTATGTGATTAAAATATAGGTCTTAGGTCTACATGTTTCAACCTCGTATGATTGTGGGTTTTCGTCAGGACCAAAAGGAAAAAGAGAAGGACCTGGGTGGTCCGCCCACGCTAAGGGGCGCCCTGCCCTAGATCCGTGAAAGATGGGTACACAAAAATTGTGTCCCTGCAAAATGTAGTCTTCTCCCCACTCTGGAAGAAAAAAACTCATAAAGCGGTGGAAATCCGCCTCATGTGCGTTCGTGGTCCAAAGGCGATGCTCGCGTTATTTGCGGCTTCTGATCCTTGGACTGGTAACCTACTTGGTTCCTTCAACGATACGCCCCGAGTATCCCCAGATTTCGGCCCCATAAGTCATGACAGGGACACATTGTGTCTTATAGATTTTTAATAAAGATTGGACCACCTTGAATCTTTTAGGCTTCGGGAGAGACAATACGGAATTTATGGCCTTGATGAACTTAGACCGACCGTAAGCCAGATGGGCGGTCCACGAGCCGTTATCGGCGAATTGTTAGCCCAGGTATGGAAAAGTGCGAGTGCATAGCAGTGATCCCTGTTCTAAAACAATCCTATTAATGTGACATTTTTTAGGGCCACAGCACATTAAAAACGATTTTTTAAAATTAGTGCAAAGGTCAAGGCTAAACATAAAATCTACAAATCCCCTCACTAAAATCCTCAGGGCATTCGGTGTACGACCCTTTAAAACAGCATCATCTGCATAGAGAAGGGAGGGGAGTTTAGTGCCATTTATTGTGGGGACATCGGAAGTTAAATTGGACAGGGCATTATGAAGTTCGTTAATATATAAAATAAATAAAAGAGGGGCAAGAACGCACCCTTGTCTTACGCCTCTGCCAACCGTTATGTCTCCTGACACTGCTCCATCCATGCTTAGCCTCACTCTCGCTTTTAGGTCTCTATGCAGATATGCCAGGAAGTATACTAGGTTATTATCCAGACCGTAGTCCAAGAGGCGTTGCCAGAGCTTCGACCTGTTGACAAAGTCGAAAGCGGACGAAAGGTCCATGAAGGCCAGGTACAGTGGACTGTGTCGAGCAATAGTATATTTTCCTATAATTAGGTTCAAATTCAGGCACTGTTCCACTGTAACCAGATGGCTCCGGAAACCCAACTGGCATTTATTTAAGATGTTTTCTTCCTCTGCCCATGCCCTGATTTTATTGAATAAAACTCGTCCTAAAATTTTGAGGGTATTGTCGATTAATGAGATCGGCCTATAACAGCTAGGATCCGATCTTGATCCCTTTTTAAAAATTGGTACAATTACAGAGGTTGACCATGTACTGGGAATGTCGGTAGTAATTAGATTATTAAAAACATTTAATAATAAGGGGGCCCAAAATTCATGTTCCACTTTTATAAGGTCTATTGGTAGACCGTCAGGTCCAGGTGCTTTATTGCCCAAACTCTGCGATATTGCCTCTTCGACCTCACCTATAGTCATTGTAATTTTAGTTGGGCACATATTAGACACAGAATTATCATAATATGGTGGGGGGCATATATTTTAGAAAAATGAGCAACCCATACTTCGCTGGAGATGTTGCAATCGAGAGGTGTAGAGGGATTCCCAAAAGCTCTTAGGGATTTGGTTGCGGACCAAAAGGCAGTTGTGCTTTTAGTGTTAGCTGCACAAGCCAAGTTATCCGTGTTCTTTCAGAACGGTGTCCCGCCTGGTTTTTAAGGCCCTCTTGTAATTTGACCTTAGAGTCCAAATAAGCATAGGATCTCTGGTGTTTGCAGACAAGGCCACTCTCAGCTCCCTGTTAGCTTTTGAGCAAATATTATCGAACCATGGGGTTGTGGTCTCCAAAAGTAGACCGCTTTACCTCTGCCCCGAGGAGATAACTTTGTAGTGAGGGTGATAAAAACACATAATCAATAACTGACCCTCGTCCTGATCCTCTGTAGGACTGACGAGACAATGGTGTATTTAGTGTTATTGAATGTTTTGTGAAGTTCTATTCCTCACAACCTCCTTTAGCTAGTCTTGGATGGCCCTACCTCATAGTTCTAATTCACACAACCTTCTTTGGACTGCCAAGGATGGCTCAACCTCAAAGTTCAATTCCATGCAACCTTCTTTATACAGCCGTGGATGGCACTACCTCACTACATTGAAAGTTAAGTTCTAAAGGGGTGTACTTGGTGTTAAGCCTAGGACCAATAGAAAAGATATAAAAGGGAAAAACTCCAGGTGCCACATAGGAGCCCAGAAACCCTTCATTGCCCAAGGAGCCACCTCCTGTTGTAGCACCACATGTCCAATAGCTGCAGTGTTGTTCACTGCTCCAAAAACACAAATAGAGTGATATGCCGATTGAGCCAGATTAGTGGGGTTGGTACGATGCAGCATTATGTGTTGAGTATTCTCTAATCTTATCATGACTACAAAGTCAAATGTAATGGCATGGTGGCATCCGGGGTTGGCTGGTGCATGTGACTTGTTGAAGTAAAAAAATAAACTGTGGGACATACATGGTGTGCTACCAGCCTCTCCCTCAGAGGTTACTACGTTTTTCACTGTTTTGAAAAATACTATTATACATTTTGAGTGATACTGGGCTTCCCCCAGGGATGACTCTGCATAACCAAGTGTGTGGTGGCAGTGGTGGGTGGGGCCTTTGTGGGAAACCAGCTGCTCCGATTAAGCTTACTGTAGAGACATGCACACTACACCACTCCGATACTCTTTGCTGCACATGTACACTACATATGTGCCTATTCAGGGTTGCTGTAGTGGTTTTGGTGCTGCTGAACTGAGACTGGTGGCAACCATGGAGAGCAGCAACCAGAAGTTGTTCTGGAGCTGTTCATGGGAGGCCAGAGGCACATTCTCAGAGCACTGGTTGCATGTATTTGAGTAAGGAGCCCGAAGGAGAGCCCGGAGGCTTTGGTAACTGGTGTTTCTAGTTCTGGGTGACTGCAGTCATCTGTGTGTGGTGATATTGAGTGGGTGTGACCTGTCAGCTGTTAAAGGGTGAGGGTTTTCATAGGTAAATAAATGGAGATCGTGGGTTATTAATGCCAACGATCTTTGAACATCCTCTTTAGTTAAAGCTAACAATCTGGTCTCACAAGCAGAGGAAGATAATTCTGCTTAGGAATGATTTAAACAGCATTGTTTCAGGGTAAGTCTCAGATATCATCACATATGAACATATCCTGTCTATAGCAATTGACTCAAAGAAAACATGTCAGGAACTGTTAAAGCTCTTGTTGTGGGAAAGCAAAACTCCCTAGACACCAACAGCACGCTCACACCCCTCGGAAGCTAACAGTGATACACTAGCATAAGTGGAGAGGGGTTGGCCTAACGGCTAAGGCGCTCGTCCTCGGACCTGGGGATCTGGGTTCGAGTCTCGGTAACGACACCAAAAACCCCCTGTGATTCTGGGCAAATCACTTAATCTCCCCGTGCCTAAAAATGAAAGTGTGTCCTCATGTAACGTAACTGGTGCTATGTAAAGCGCTCTGATAACTGATTCGGTTTGGTTCTAGTTCGCGCTATACAAAACTCTGCAAAAAAAATAAATAAAAAAATAAGTCCTCTCACATAGTCAGACACTCCCAACAGCACTGTCACAGGTCTCGCCCCAGCTGCAGTCTTACTCCACTGAAAGAACTCTCACACTTCTCACAAACTAGCAGTCACACACAACTGAAAGCACTCTCACACCCCTTCCAAAATAGCAGTATCACACAACTGGGGGCACTATCACACACCTCTGACAAATCAAAGACAAAAGACAACAGATATGGCTAATGAGTGAAATGGCCTCTTAAGTCATTATAGGATTGTGTGTTTGTTATTGTGGATGAGTGAGTGGTTGAATGCAAGAAGAGTCAATTGGTGGATAAATAGTTGTATGGCTGCAAGGATGTGTGACTGAGTACATGGACAAATGGTAACGTGATGGCTTAAATGGTAACATAAATGCACTTTTAGTTACATGCCAAACCTACAGGCTTTGCTAACGTTTTGACAAGCATTTGGCAAAGCCAATTTGTCATGCTTTGCCAATGCTTTTCAGTTGTTCTACTTGTTTAGGCAGTAATTTTAAAATGTCACCATCACTGACAAAGCAAATAGAAGTCAACTGGCAATCTTCAAAGTGTATTTTGTCTACTTTCAAGATGGCACTCACATTGCGAGACACAACATTGCACAATGCTATGTGCCAGCTATTTTGAAATTATAGAAAATAAGTTTTTATATTATCAATATGACCATAATTTTGCATAACACAAACTATTATATGCAGACAATCTCGTAATAATAGACCAAACAGAGATCGGCCTGCAAAGAAAGATGAATATGTTCAACCAATATAGCAATCTTATTAAACTTGTAGTAAATATGGATACGACAAAGGTATTACGTTTTGGAAGAAGAAAAAAAAGGTTTAACTGGTACTTGGGCTCCACAAAGTTGGAAAAGATAAACGAATATAGGTACCTAGGGATGTGGTTTGAGAAAAATTTGGATTGACATACCCATCTAGATGCATTAAAACTGAGGGCATCAGCCTCTGTCAGCGGTCTAAAAAGATTTAATGGAGTCTATGGTGAAAAGTCTGACTGACCAGTTTTAAAAGCTTATGTAACCATAGTACCACCACAATTCATATACAGAGTAGAATTGCTATATTTAAATTGTAAAAACAGATGGGATGCCGAAGAGGGAATATGCTTGAAAAACGTATTATCGTTACCCATGTCCTCAATGGTCCAGGCAGTAAGATTAAAAACAGAAATAACATCATGGGATACAATGGCGTGTATGGAGCTATTAAGATTTTGGCAGCGCCTGGGCGATGGAGAAGAACTTACAATCTCCCAGTGGTGTAGAAATTAGATATTGAAGAGCGAGCTAAGATGGGCAAAAGGGATAAGAGAAACTATAAATTTAGGGGTAGATTACGATGACGTCCGTCCGCCACCCCCGAGGTGGAGCGACCGTCCGCAGGGGCATCTGCATTCCCTCCGTTGGAATTAGGATGTGACCGCCACCCTTGTGGTCACATCCCATATATTTAACATTGAGGCGGGTGCTGCTTTAAGCAGCACCCGCCACAAAGTTAAAAATGCCTGCTGTGCATTTGCATGCACAAAGCGGCAGGCACCGCGCGGTGCCTGCCGCATTGTGCATGCAACTGCAGGGGGGTACCATAGGTCCCCCCATGTGCACCCCCCACCCCCCTTTATCCTGGGGGCCCGCAACGGGCCCCCAAAGCAGGAACCTTATGCCTTTTCGTGGCGGCATTGCCGCCACGGAAAGGCATTCCTCCCAGGCCATCCTAATATGGCTGGCGGTGTCTGATAGACACCACCACCATATCAGGCCTTTTCCGCCGCGGTCGCAAGGCGACCATGGTGGAAAAGTGGCGGACGGTCTTCCCCTCCGCCACGGTCCCCCCTGCCATTGTAATATGGCGGGGGGAAGAAAGGTGGCGGACGGGCAAGGATGGTGGACGGATCGCCACCGCCTGCATGGCGGTGGCGATCCGTCCACCATCCTAATGGACCCCAAAGTTTGTAGAATTATGGGGATCAAGCTGTGCCCCCAGACCTTACAAATCGAGGCTGATAAGAGGGAACTCACCCCCGAGAGAGAGAAATCTCTCGAGCTCATGATCAAGATTATCCCAAGGGGAAAAAATCTGTACGTTTCATGGCCAACTCATGGCAAAATGAGCAACATTTCCCTTATATTGACAGACTACTGTGTCAGCAGATAAGAAGAGAATTGCTAAGATTAAGAACTGGTGTTCACCCTTGCTATGCAAACAATGGGGTAAAAAATGCAATGATTGACAGAAAAGTGAAATGTGTTTGCCCTCTGGGAACTACATGCAATATATTACATATTCTATTGGACTGTCAGGAGATGCTGGATATACGGAAAGTGTTTTATGCCCAGTTTTGAAAAAGTATGGTATGAAAAATAGGGAACAAGCAGTAGATCTTCTAATGGAAATTAGTAATTTAGATATAGCTTGCGCTATGGGGAAGTTCATCCAAAAAGCAAAAAAAATCTTCAATACGAATAGAACTGAAATATTTGTTTTAAAATATTAACAGATATATAGTACTTTATACGGAATGATGGAACGACTAATGAATTTTAAATGTATGAATTTATATGATAGATTTTATTCAATATATGAGATTTTAAGATTCTGTATTTATGGAGATTTTAAATGTTTAATGACTAATCAGTCCAAATAAACTTTTGTTTGACTGACTGACTGACACAATGTAGTGGCCATCTTGAAAGTCTATTAATTTCACTAATAGCATGATTGGGCTCCACTTTAACTAGCTTGAACATTAGTTTAGCACTTAAGGGGGAAGAGAAGAGGTGGTCCTACTCTCAAGTCCTGCTAAGCTAAGTCAACCACGGGCTTCGATTACAATACATAGTATAGTGAGAGTAGCAGCAGAGTATAACATGCAATAAATAAATACATAAATACATTCATAATAAATAAATACAGTTTACTCTTGTGCCTACATTTGTTCTTGTTTCTAAGCACTATAGGGATTAAAATAGACATATACCCATATAAGCAATGATTTTATAAACAAACTTATACAAATACTATCCTTGCAGTGATTTATAGTGACTCGCAAAGCATAAATATTACTTTGCATTTTATTTGGGAAAAAATAATAGCTGGTGTAAAGTAATGCTTTTTAAAAATCATTTAAATTTAAACGTCTAAATATTTTAACATAAATAATGTAATGGTTTTCTAGTCTTCACCTGTTGTTATTATAAAAAACTTTTCCATTTACAAAACCACTGACATCCAGTTCTGTCTTATTCAAATGTTCCACTACTTTTGCAATGGACACTTGAACTATGACAACAAATCTTTTTTCTTCCATCTTTGGAAAGTTAAGTTGATGTAGGTTACATTGTAGTAAACCTCTGAAAACATTAGCCAGTACAACTTTGTGTTAACTGTCAGCCTTTTGGCTTTGTCATGATTTTGTGAATCTTAACTGCTGGGGAAGCTGCCAGGCCCTCGTCAATCAAAAAAGAAAACATTGCCTAAAGCAAAATAAATCTACATTTTGAAAAGCACACATTCCCATAGCGTTATCATGCCCTAAAGGGATCCACTTTGTTGGTGTGTTCCCTTGAAAGGGCAGAATGCTGCCACTCACAGTCAAGTTAGCCAGTGGCTGAAATGGACTGCTCCACTGTACCATGATGTATGCTGTATTGGATAGAAAAAAAATGTGAATGGCACAATAGCAGATCAATGAATAACGACGGTTGTCTGAAAGTACACATCAGTAAGTATATTATAAATACAATGGTACTAAAACCAAAGGCCCTAGCTAACGCCAGACCTAATAAAAAACATTGATTTCCTTTTCAGTGGTACTTCTTGCATATAAATGAACGTTGGGCAGTCTCTCAACATCTGGATTCTACTCTGTTTTTAATAATCAGCAACACGATTTCACAGATTCCTAGCTGGAAATAATGTCAGCTATTGCTGGGTTTCTCAATGTGTCTCCATTATCTGGCAGTTTCTGTGAAAACCCATAATAATTACAATGTCCATGATGAAAACTTCAAAGGAAAGTCAGAAATGTGTGCCTTGGATCCAAGTCTGGCTGGTGCTGCTTAAACTTTCTCCTCTTTTACACATGTTCCACAGGAATATGCTTAAACACAATTCAGACACCATTTCAAATGTAAGATTCTCAACTGCGCAATCAGGTTTGTGCAAAACTAAACTATTTTAGCCAAAATAATGTATTTCAATGGAAAACACATATTTAAAACAAATGTATAACTAGATCTGTGCTTACCCTCCAGACAAGAATCATATCTACATGTTCAGAACAGCAAGGTGATTCTTGTGAAAGGATAAATTATATTTTCTTAATTCATACTTCTCTTATGCGTATAATAGTGTTTTCTGTAGCACACCCATGTTCTATACAATAAAAAAACATTTTAGAAACGTTTGAACAACTAATTAAAAAAGTAGATTCACAAATGCTACATCTGTTTACCGAGATAGACACAAATAAATGTACCTTTAGGAAGAAGGCCAAAAACTCTCACCATGTAGAAGCAATATGGGGCCTGATGTATGAAAAATAGCGAGTTGCAAACCAGTCGCAAACTAGTTTTCAACTGCTAATGAGGGACTTGTTAATCCATGAACAATTGCTAAAGATGTTTCTTAAAATTACACAATTATTTTTGTGATAGAAAATACCCAATCGCCATTTGTGATTAACAAATAGTTAATGGCTATATAAACACACCATTTTGCACATGCAAACTACTATCAATTGGAAGCAGGGTGTAACCAGGTGCAAATGATAAAAGGACGACTAAAATGCATTGCAATGTTTTATAGTGGTTGCAATCTATGCTGTAGCAAAGAGGATGCAGATCTAGGAGGCATGCAGAGGAGGAGGAAGAGGAGAGAGAGGATTTTCAGACATTTTAATATCTGTCTACTCAACTCAGAGTCAGTCCTGTGCTGCTTTCTTTGAATTTTCTACACTGATAGCTCCAATGTATGTCACTGAGTAGGTGAGCTTTCACAGACATCTCTAATTCTGGACATTACAGTAGGCATTAGAGCCCTTCTATCACTTTATAAAATAGGGAGGGTGATGTTGGATGATGTTGAGTAACAGCAGAGGGAGCTACAGTTGTAGCTGATATTGTGTTTTGCCTGTTGGGTGGACTCTGTCTCTGTAGAATGGTCATCTTTATCAGCAGTTTCTACTTCTGTGTGACAGGAGGAATCACCAACATAATTTCTTTCTATTCTGCCACCACTCTCCAAAGCACCCAACACTGCAGGAGCGAAGAAAGTCCAAGCCCACTACCCACGCCTTAACCACTATCGCCTATATATGTCACCTAGGTTCTACTTCATTCTGTTGTGTTATAAATGTGGTGCAACCACAGGAAATACAAAGAAAGAAGTAATCCAAAACTCAATGATGCCGATTGCCACCTTCTCAAAATGGGGACAAATACCTGAACTAGGCAAAAAAAACTGTTACTATATACTAGTGGAAAGGGATCCCTTGTTGTTGCTGGTCTCTGACATGCTTCGTAAAAACGTTAAAAAAAAAACCACAACAACAGTGACAGGTTACAAAAAACGAGGAAGCAAAATCCAAGATGAGACGGGGACACAAAAAACGTTCCACACGTACTCACCATCGGGTGTCCAAAACAAAAATATCCAAATCCAGGGTATTTAGGGGAATATCCACAAGAAAAAACTTGAAGGAGGCATGATTCAGTTTCACATGTAGGAAATCCACTGCAGAGCAGTGTTCCAAGATGCAGAGAGTATGCCGGGCACGCTGCAGGCAAAGACTTTCCGGTGGCAAGAACCAGGAGTGAAACCAAGCGAAGACACGAGAGGTGTTTAAATACCCACGGTCTTCACACTGCAGTCCCCGCAAGTTCACCCAACCACAAACAGAAAAGGTAAAAAGGAATAAAGAAAAAAGATCAAGAACCCCACGGACTTCCCGCTAACCATAAGACCCAACAGTACCTCCTCCCAAACGCCCCACAGGACGAGGCTTGAATGGATGACGTGCCTGAAATAAACGCACCAACCAAGGGGCATGCACAAAACTGGCAGGTTCCCAAGAACGATCATCAGGGGTATAACCTTTCCAGTCCACCAAATAAAACAATCTACCATGCCTCCTCCGAGAATCCAGAATAGCATTGACTTCATATTCCTCATGTTCATCAATCACCACAGGAGGAGGTGGGGGCAATGCCTCGGAGGTCCTTGTGTAAGGTTTTAAGAGAGACGTATAAAAAACAGGGTGTATACGGTACTCAACAGGTAAGGCTAATTTCATGGCCACAGAGTTCACTACCTGACTTATCTTGTCGGCCTGACATACCGAGACTGCAACTTCCTAGGGCCCCCCAATCTCAGGTTTTTAATGGCTAACCAAACCATATTCCCTAGAGCATAAGAAGGGGCTGGACAGCGATGTTTATCTGCCTGCTTCTTCATACTGAGCTTGGCTGCCAATATATGTTCTTGTGTTTTTTTCCTAATTTCAGCCAAAGCATGACTCAAGGTGTTTACTGTAGGTACCAGCACTGAAGGTTGAATCTGTATAGCCTTGGGATGAAACCCTATGGAACAAAAGAAAGGGTTTGTACCCAAGGCTGAATGTATGCTGTTGGTATATGCAAACTCTGCTATAGGGAGCGCTGTGACCCAACTGCCTTTTAAAGAAGTCAATAAACAACAGATATAATGCTCCATAGTCTGGTTAGTACTCTCCGTTTGCACATCCATCTGTGGATGATAGGCGGAAGACTACCGAAGCCCCATTTTCAGGATATGAACTGTGCCTTCCTATCAGACACAATGGGAGTGGGTATACCATGCAACCGTAACACCTGAGCTATAAAAACATCAGCCAATTCTCTAGCTGTAGGCACCTTAAGCAACAGTATGAAATGTGCTGTTTTATTCAACAGATCTACCACCACCAAGATGGTAGTACATCCGGCTTCCAAAGGAATATCAGTACCAAATCCATACTAATAGTATGCCAAGGAGAAAGGGTTACTGGTAAAGGATGCAACAGACCTGTGGCGGTGTGTGAAGCTTTACTGACCACAAAAACAGGACATGATGCCACAAGTACCTGTATATCATGTCGTACCGTATCCCACCAAAACCAACGAAGACAAAACTCCTTGGTCTTGGTCATCCCTGGATGTCCAACTGAGAAGGAGGAATGACACCAGGTAAGCACTTGATTTCTCAATTCTGGTGGTATAAACAGTTGTTCACCATGATACAATATTCCATCCTGTAACTTAAACACTGGACTAGTCAACCATGGAGTCATGTCAAAGTCATGTCAAAGTTTCCCAACTCTTTCTTCACCAACACAAGAAAATCATAAATGGAGATACACCCCACAATCTACTCCCCTGAGATCATAGGTCTGTCTTCAGAAGCTGACACCTCGTCAAAGGGAGCCACATGTATACGAGATAGGGCATCAGATTTAACTTGTTGTACAGAAGGTCTATATGTGATTGTAAAATCATATTCATTAAAGAACAACACCCATCTCATTTGCCTTGAAGTTAGATCCCTTGCAGATGATCGAAAAAACTCCAGGTTTTTGTGATCTGTGTATATCATGATGGTATACCAAGCTCCCCATAGATGATGTCGCCATACCTGAAAAGACATCTTGATAGCCAGTAATTCTCTTTCGGCCACAGTATAATTATTCTCAGGAAGTAACAACTTCTTAGAAAAAAAGCAATGGGATGCATGAGTCCTGTGTCTACATCCCATTGGGACAACACCCCACCCACAGCATATTGTGAAGCATCTGCCTCCACAAAAGGAAAGGGCCGGATCTGGGTGTATAAGAATAGGGGCTGTAGTAAACTTTTCTACCAATTGTTCCAAAGCTGATGGGGGTGCAGAAGACCAAAGAAAGGGCACCACTTTCCTCAAAAGGCTTGTCATAGGTGTTATGATGTCCGTGAAATGGGTGATAAAATGCCTATAGAAATTAGCGAACCCTAACAGCAACTGAACATCCTTCACACAATTAAGCGTTGGCCAAGTCCATCATAATGCCATCAGAGGAAATGAGAAAACCTAAAAAATCCATGCAAGATGCACTGAATTTGCACTTAACCAATTTCACGAATAAGCAATTAACCCGTAATTTCTGTAACACCTGTTTTACATGTTGATCATGTTCCTCAGCAGTCTTGGAGAAGATCAAAATATCATCAATATAGACGATCACACTCACATCCAGATATTCCCATAACACTTCAATAATAAAAAACTGAAAAGCAGCAGGGGCATTACATAAACCAAAAGGCATAACACAATACTCAAGCAAACCAAATTTGGTTCGAAATGCGGTTTTACATTTGTCCCCTTCTCGGACACGAATGAGATGATAAGCTCCCCACAAATCAAGTTTTGTAAAAACCGTTGCATGCCTTAACTGGTCCAATAACACCGGTATTAAGGGAAGCAGATTTTAATTGTCACCTTATTGAGAGTTCTATAATCAATACAGGCACAGAGATCAACTTCTTTCTTTGGGATGAAGAAGATGGGAGATGACACTGTGGAAGAGGATGGTCTCACAAATCCAGATGCCAACATCTCTTTCAGATAAATCCACAAATGACACTCCTCTGGTTCGGACAACACATAAATACGACTCCATGGCAATGTAGCCCCTGGAATTAAATCAATACAACAATCAAAATTCCGGTGTGGGGGCAACACACTAGCTTGAACTTTGTCAAATACATCAATGTACTCCATATAGGGGGAAGGAATAGCAACATTTTCTATACAAGTGCCCACTGCACATGTTAATTGTAAAACCTTATCCGTAGCCTCCTGATAACAATGCTCCAGACAACATTCAAAGTCTAATGTAAGAGTACATCTCAGCTAGTCTAATTTTGGGTTATGAAGCTGCTACCAAAGTACTCCAAGTATTACCCCAAAAGAAGCATCAATAAGTTCAAAGCTCACAGTTTTAGAGTGCCCATTATCATAAAGTAACAGGAGATATTCAGTTTGTCTAGTTATCGACCCAGATGATAAATCTGTACCATCAATAGCTCTTACTGGCTCGGGTTGTTCTTTATACACAGAAGGAACATTCCATTTTTCAGACAACCATATATCCATAAAGTTCCTGGTAATACCGTAATCTGGTAACACAAATTGTAGTCTGCCTGCTTTTAGGTAAAACCAGACTAACCGAAATAGGAAAATGACTTGGTACCCTTTGAACTGAACCTGCGATAATATATGGGCTACTGTGAACACCTTTTTTAGGGTATGTTATACTTATGTCTTTTTTCACAAAAGCCACAGATTGTTTTGACGTAATACTGGAAGGTTTCACAGGACATTCATAAGCATAATGCCCACCCTTCCCACAATACAAACAAAAATTGTGTGCCCGCCGTATTTCCTTCTCCTCACTTGTGAGAGGACCCCACACCCCACCAATCTGCATAGGCTCAGGCATGGGTCTTGACACTACGTCTTCCTTTTGCTCCTCTTGGACAACTTTCATAGGGGATGCATGAAACCGACTCTTCTCCCCTTTCCGTTCAGACAACCGATGGTTCAACTTAACCACCAAATAAATAAACTCGACACAATCCTCAGGAGAATTGACAACCTGAGGTACAATATCCTTTAACTATTCACAAAGCCCTTGATAGAACAATGAAGTTCATTTTTCAAAGGGCCTATGTATTTCAGAGATGAGGGGTTAAAGGAAGAGATGTAGACTAACAAGTCCTGTTTCCCTTGTCTTAACTTGAACAGTTCTACGCCACTAACCTGCCTATAGGCATGCTTAGCAAACAAACAATGCATCTGCTCCTTGAAAGCAGGAACATTATACAATATAGGGTCATCACTGTCCACCAAATGTACAATCCACATCGCTGCTGTTAGTGCTAAATATGAAATAACCAACGCAACCTTAGCTGAATCGTCAGGAAATGCAGTGAGACAAAACATAAAGTGCAAATGGCATTGGTTCATAAAAACCCCAAACCTATTACTATCCCATGAAAACCTTTCTGTAACTGCCAAAGGAACCAGAACAAGAGTTGTAACAAATATTGTTAGAGGAGGACCCCCCACTAGCCCCTAAACTGGGGTTCCGGTCAAACTGAAAGGTACCGGTCCTTGTGTTTTAGAAGAGGGACCAGACCCTTTCCCCCAGGGATTTTCCACAGCTTTAAAAATATTTAATTCCTGGTGCAACCCATAATTCTATTACCTCAACTCCTGTACTTCTGTCTGAAGGGTAGAAAGAGCTAACATCAAGTCCTGCATAGAAGGACCAACCCCAGCTCCCCCATTGTCTAAACTCATCTGGTTTACGTTTTCATGATCCATCTTCGCTCGGGCAGTGTGTAATATTCGTGGGCTTGGTTTTCTGTTCTGCCGCCATTCTTCAATGCACCTAACACTGCAGGAGCAAAGAAAGTCCCAGTCCACTACCCACATCTTAACCACTGTCGCCTATATATGTCATGGCAACAGCAGGAAAAGGCCCTAGGAGAAGGTGGGGGGAAGCAAGGAAAAGAAAACAAACAAGGCGGAACATCAGTCTAGGCTTCCTCCTCTCTGGCTGAAGATGGAACACAGGGAAGGAACTGGTAGCCTTTAGGGAACGAAGAAGAAAAAAATATTAAGCAGTGTGGTACATAAAATAACATACATACACGTATCAGGTGCACAGTCATAAGCAGGAAAATAGGTACTTCTTACCCCTTCTCCATGGTCTTTTAGCCAAGAGGGTAGGATAAGTCACCTAGGTTCTGCTCCATCCTGTTGTGGTATAAATGCAGTTCAACCACAGGAAATGCAAATGAAGAAATAATCCAAAACGCAATGATGCCGATTGCCACCTTCTCAAAACAGGAAAAAATACCTGAACTAGGCAAAAAAAAAACTTTACTATATACTAGTGGAAAGGGATCCCTTTTTGTTGCTGGTCTCTGACATGCTTTGTAAAAGCGTCCAAAAAAAACACAACAATTGTGACAAGTTACATAAAAAGAGGAAGCAAAATCCAAGATGAGACGGGGACACAAAAACTTTCCACCCGTACTCACCATTGAGTGTCCAAAACAAGAATATCCAATTCCAGGGTATTTAGGGGAATATCCAAAAGAACTATCTTGAAGGATTCAGGGTCCCACGAAGGAAGTCATCTGCAGAGCAGAGTTCCAAGATGCAGAGAGTTGCAGGGGATGCTGCAGGCAAAGTCCTAGGTCAAAAGATAGGGAAAATAATGTTTTATTATAAGTGTTAAGAATGTTTTTTGATTTTTCAATCGTAAGTGAAAGTGAACATTAATTCATTGTTCTAAAAAGTATGAGTTCTATGCAATAAATATATCTACCATTAACAAGGTATATTTTTTAAGTCAACAAGTTAATAATATAAAAAACTTGTAAGATTTGATGTTATGTACATGGCCTCTATTACTGATAATCCACTTTTTGTGCACTGTGAAAGCATGAAATGATTAAAGAGCACCTATTAGTTTATACATTTTTGCTACTTTTTTGACTACCTCTAAATAAAGAACAGATTATTACCTTGCCTGTTCATCCACTTAATATTTTTTTTTTAAATGTTATTTATTTTTATTTCAGATATATTTAAACTGACCTAGAGCATCAGACACAGGGGCTAAAGTATCAATATTGGATACTCCAGAGATCGATTTAGCCTAGCAGGCAGTTTCTATTAATTCTTCCAAATGTTATTATTATTATTATGACGTCTTTATTTCGACAGCACTAATCATAAAGACAAACAACAGAATGAGCATCACCAAAAAGCACATACATAAAGTCCAGTACTCAACAAAGACAGTACATACCAAAATTAGAAAACATAATAAAAGACAAGCAATGTATTTATAATTAAAAGGGCTTATACAGACTTTATTGCATTAAAAAATCTAAAATCAGTACAGGCTATTAACAATTCATCTAAAATTCTATGCCAGTGGGTCTCAATACTGGTTAGGGAGTATAATAAATAACCGGGCGGGAGGGCTAAGCAGAAGACAGTGTCTAAACTAAACACTGTTGCAGTCTACTTGCTTTCAATCTTGTGTCGAATTCTCCACACCCATCCTAAAAACTTTACTAGAGCAATCACAATGTCTTCCTGAGTGCTAGTCTTCGATATTCACAAAGCAGTAACCACTCGACCTAGTACCCATGTTCAAACAAATTGGTTTGAGCCATTTGTTCCTTTGAGAACTATATGCTGGGCATACAAATGATATGTAAGAGACTGTTTCATCCACACACTATGACAGAATGTGCATTTACTATCTTGAGAATGGTGCCAGGTTTTAGTGAAGACTTTGGTCGGTAATGTTCCTATCCAGAACTGGAAAAAACATTTCCTGTCGGTGGGCTTACTTATGAAGTCCCAAAAGTCTTCATACAAAGGTTACGGCTTGTGACCCAAAAATATACTGGTCAAAGATGATGGGTTAGAAGGACACAGATTACCAATTCTAATCATTGCCCAGTATGCTTCTTTGATTCTTTGAAAGCTTTTTGTGCGTGAAATATATTGTTCACCTGGTCTTCCCATAGGTGCCTCATGCCCATATTCACCAGGAAACCTTTTACCTGCTGTAACTATCTGATCTTGTGATCTTGTGGTCATCTGATCCGCCCTGAGCTCCTCAGAAGCGGCCGCTCCTCACGCTGCTCCCTGCCCTGATACTGGTATCGTAGCGCTATACTGGCAGACTGCTTCTCACCTCTGAAAAACAATTGCGCTTTTGCTCACACTGCTCCTGCAATAATTATCTGTTGTTGTAACTGTATCATAGCGCTTCACTACTGAGCTGTGCTTTCATTCATACTCGATTGTGCATTGCTGCCTTACCTGCGTGATTAATTTGTGCCTGATTGTGCCGGTGACGCTTCCCTTTGCATAGTGATTATTGGGGTCACTGTAAAGTCCTGTTTGGCTTTTGGCTCGCTGCCATCTTGTTGTTGTTGATTCTGCCTCCCAGCCCGGCCCTCCACCCCGCTCCCGCCTCCCAGCTGCCCCTCCCTCCCACAGATAGGTTAGTACCTACCCTCCAGAGCTAGCGCTGTGACCGCCCTGAGCTCCTCAGAAGCGGCCGCTCCTCACGCTGCTCCCTGCCCTGATACTGGTATCGTAGCGCTATACTGGCAGACTGCTTCTCACCTCTGAAAAACAATTGCGCTTTTGCTCACACTGCTCCTGCAATAATTATCTGTGCCTGATTGTTGTAACTGTATCGTAGCGCTTCACTACTGAGCTGCGCTTTCATTTATACTCGATTGTGCATTGCTGCCTTACCTGCGTGATTAATTTGTGCCTGATTGTGCCGGTGACACTTCCCTTTGCATAGTGATTATTGGGGTCACTGTAAAGTCCTGTTTGGCTTTTGGCTCGCTGCCATCTTGTTGTTGTTGATTCTGCCTCCCAGCCCGGCCCTCCACCCCGCTCCCGCCTCCCAGCTGCCCCTCCCTCACCCCACCCCCCTCCACTATCCACTTATGACAGATGCTCTTGGGCGCAGCGTCCACGCGCAGCGGTCGCGCCCCATGCGCGCCGAAGGTGCGCCAAAGGTAAGCCCGTCTACGCCCGTCCGTGCCTGGACCGCGCCCAGTGCCAGACCCCCTGGCCCCCGCAAAACACATTCCACCCGCATAACATACGACGCCGCAACCCTCTTTGCCCTTAACCCCGGCCGCACACCACAATGCTACCAAGCTGCCCCAGGACACACCCATGGACCCTTCACCTGCCACTCCTGCAAGTTTGTCTGCATCAGAATACACTCCAAATCCACAAACTCCAAACAGAGCTGCGACACTAACCACCTAAAGTGCATCCTGCTCAACACCCGCTCGGTCCACAGACACTCCATTGAACTCTGGAACCTACTCAACACTACATCTCCGGACGTCGCCTTCCTAACAGAAACCTGGATGAACGCCTCATCAGCGCCCGACATCGCCATAGCCATCCCAGACACCTACAAGATCATCCGAAAAGATCGCAAAAACCAAACAGGAGGAGGCATCGCCATCGTCCATAAAAACACCATCCGCATCACGACCAGTTCCGACGATAACCTTGCAGCCTCCGAACACCTTCACTTCCAGATCCACACTGACCCCAAAACCACACTCAGAGGCACCCTCATCTACAGACCACCAGGACCCCGCACACAATTCTGCGAATAAATCACTGACTTCATAAGCCCACATGCCCTCCCCTCCGAGAACTACATTCTACTGGGAGACCTCAACTTCCACCTGGAAAAGAACAACGACAACAACACCACCACCCTCCTGGACAACCTCGCCAATCTCGGACTCAAACAACTTGTTGACACCCCCACCCACTCTGCCGGACACACGCTCGACCCTATCTTCACCTCCAGCAAGCACATCTCCTTCGATCACACCACTGCTCTCCATTGGACGGACCACAGCTGCGTTCACTTCAATTACAAAAAGACCACGACCCACAACCCCCAGCAACCCATTCCTCGAAGAAACTGGAACAAGATCACCACCGACCAGCTTTTCACATCCCTTCACCAAAACCCTCCTGCCAAATCATCGGACCCAAACCAAGCAGCCACCAACCTCACACAATGGATCACCCACAGCGCCGACGAACTAGCACCCTTGAAAAACCACCTAATCAAGCAAGGTAGCAAAAAAGCCCCCTGGTTCAACAATGACCTTAAGACATCTAAGAAGCTCTGTCGCACACTAGAGAAAGCCTGGAGAAAAAACCCAACCACTGACAACCTCGCCACCTTCAAGAACGCCACCCGCAAACACCACCAATTGATCCGTTCCACCAAGAAATCAGCATTCAAGGATCGACTTGACAAAACACCCAGAACAGCAAGGAACTATTCAACATCGTCAAATAATTTACCAACCCCACCGCCGGTACCAACGACATCACTCCCTCCCAAGACCTCTGCAACTCTCTATCCTCATTCTTCCACAACAAAATCGCCGACATACATAACAACTTTCAAAACCAGTCCGAAGACCAGTCCACTCCACCCACCTCCGAACCAAAACCGCACTCTAACAACCTTTACACCTGGAACCCAATCACCACCGAAGACACCATCTGCCTGATGAACTCCATCCACTCAGGATCGCCAACCAACCCATGTCCCCACCACATTTTCAACAAAGCAGACTCCACCATCGCACCCCATCTCCGCGATGTCATCAACTGTTCCCTCAACTCCGCTACCTTCCCGGAAAGCTGGAAACATGCCGAACTCAGAGCCCTTCTGAAGAAACCCACAGCAGACCCCACTGAACTTAAGAACTACCGCCCCATCTCGCTCCTCCCATTCCCTGCCAAAGTCATTGAGAAAGCCGTCAATAGTCAGCTCGCCGCCTTCCTTGAATCCAACAAATCCCTCGACCCCTCACAGTCCGGCTTCCAAGCCAAACACAGCACCGAAACCGCCTTCATCGCAGCAACAGACGACATTCGAACTCTACTGGACAACGGAGAAACAGCTGCCCTCATCCTACTTGACCTCTCCGCAGCCTTCGACACAGTCTGTCATAGCACCCTCATACAACGCCTCAGCAACGTCGGGATACAAGGAAAAGCATTGGATTGGATCATCTCGTTCCTCGCCGGAAGAACCCAAAGAGTCCCCCTCCCCCCTTTTAGATCAGAGGCCACCGAAGTCATCTGCGGCGTACCACAAGGATCATCACTCAGTCCCACCCTCTTCAACGTATACATGAGTCCCCTCGCATCCATAGCGCGCCAACACAACCTCAACATCATCTCTTACACAGACGACACCCAGCTGATCCTCTCCCTCACCAAAGACCCAAACACCGGCAAAACCAACCTACAAGAAGGAATGAAAGAAGTAGCCGAGTGGATGAAGAACAGCCGTTTAAAACTAAACTCGGACAAAACGGAAGTCCTCATCCTAGGGTCACCCCCCTCTGCCTGGGACGACTCATGGTGGCCCTGGGAACCGCACCCATACCTACGAATCACGCACGTAACCTGGGCTTCATCCTGGACTCCTCCCTCTCGATGACCAGGCAAGCCAACGCCGTCTCATCATCACGCTTCAACATCCTACGCATGCTCAAAAAAATCTTCCGCTGGATCCCCACCGAAACAAGAAAGACGGTCACCCACGCACTGGTCACCAGCCGACTGGATTACGGAAACACCCTTTACGCCGGAACCACAGCCAAACTACAGAAAAAACTCCAACGCATCCAAAACGCCTCATCCAGACTTATATTGGACATCCCTCGACAAGCTCACATCTCCGTTCACCTGAAAGACCTCCATTGGCTCCCCGTCAACAAGAGAATAACGTTCCGTCTCCTCACCCACGCACACAAAGCCCTCTACGACCTAGGACCCGAATGCCTCAACACGCGACTGTCCTTCTACACCCCCTCCCGCCAACTACGATCGTCCAATCAAGCCCTCGCCGCAATTACGCGCATCCATAGATCCACCATGGGAGGAAGATCATTCTCCTACTTAGCGGCCAAGACCTGGAATTCTCTCCCCACCCACCTCCGCCTTACACAGAACCACCTCTCCTTCTGAAAGCAACTACAAACTTGGTTATTCGATAAGTAAAGCACCCCCCCTCCCTCAAGCGCCTTGAGACCCTCTGGGTGAGTAGTGCGCTATACAAATTTCTGAACTTGAACTTGAACTTGAGAGGTATCGGCATCTCTGATGTCTTTGAGTGCTAGGGCATAATGAGCTAGTTCCGGAGTAGACCAAAGTCTTCTCCAATAGGCCAGTGGTCTAAACATAGCAACCTCTACCAGGGAATAACATCCCAAATCAAAATATAAGGGTGTAAGTGGTGTACTTTGGGGAGGCCTATTAAACCCCTCAGAAATCTTTGTTGGGCCTGGGCTAGTGGGAACAGATTTTCAAATTCCCAAAGTTCTGCACCATACAGAGTAGAAGCAATAACCTTGGTGTTATATATCTTGAGTGCAGGACCAACCGGCTTAGTCTGGGAGAGCCTGTGTTCTTTCAAAATCACTCCTGCAAGCTGGGAGTGCTTAAGCGGCATAATTTCTATCTGTGGTTTCCAGTCTAGTTTACGGCCTATAGTTACTCCAAGGTAAGTAAATATATCTGTTTGTTCCAATGGCTCCTTATTCATAACAACCCTTGACTTGATTTCTTTGTGTTTGTGCAACACCATAAATTTAGTTTTGTCCACGTTTACCAACAACTCATGTTCCTTACAAAATGACTCAAAATGAGTCAATGCTCGTTGCAACCCAACTTGTGTTTTTGATAAAATTAGGGTGTTGTCGGCGAACATAAGTATTGGGACCTTTTTGCCAGCAACAGAAGGAGCATCTGTGGAATACTCTGAAATATAATTAACCACACCGTTTATAAACAGTGAAAACAGAGTGGGGGACAAAACACACCCTTGTCGTACCCCTTAAAGGATTGGGAATTTGGAGACAGTATTCCCTTGTGAACCCCATCAAACCTGCGTATAAACATGGCTCTGTAGTTGGTCCACCACATGCACCTGTAGCCTCCGGTCTTGATACATTTTCCTCTATGCAGGCATGTAGGTTGTACAACCACTTCCAGATTTCTTCTACAGCCCTTTTGGTGACACTCACACTATTAATCTTGCACAATTTGTTTTTTTGCAGATTAGTAGATTCACTCTACTCTACTACTTCACTTAATGCCACGCCACTCTACATCACTCTATGCCATTGTACTCTATAATACTGTATGTCAATCCACTCTACCACACTCTACAACACTGTACTGTACTCCACTCTAAAAACCTCTACTAGACTGTATGCCACTCTACTCTACTGGCCTTTCCAATACTCTACGACACACCACTACACTCTACTGTACAACATGATACCACAATTTACAACATTTAATTCGACTGTATGCTACGCCACTCAACTCGACTCCACTCCACGCCACTATAGTCTTTGATTATTATTGTTTTAGGGTATTCCAAAGTGTTTACTTCCACAAAGGTGTCTTTTTCCATGAAAGGTACAGCTGGGGTTGACTCGGTAGGAGCTGGGCTGTCTGTATTGCCTGAAAGATTAATCGTAAGGTACTCCACCCAGGCATCCTCAATTATGTTTGCATTGCTTGCTGCACGCTGGCCTTTTTCAACCTCATTTATTAGCTTCCAGAACCTTCTTGGGTCAATTAGCTGTGAGGAATGTAGGAGCTTAGCCCTTAAGGATTCGTACCTGCTTTTTTTAATGGACCATATATCTCCTTTATAGGTTTTGCAACCATCTCGCAATTTTATTTAATACAGCTGGATTGTATGGGGAGAGGCCCAAATGCAGGACTGTTTAATTAATCTGTGATCTAATAAGACAGATTCCCCTCAGCATATGGGGGATTCGTTTTGTGTCAATCCTTGTTTTTTTATATAGACTTTTAGTTTGATATTTTGCACCTCTAAACATTCTGTGAAACTTTCCCAGGTCTTAATTGGGTTTGGTTTGCCATATGAATCAGCTTCAATGGTCTCCAAAGCAGCAGCTTCCAGGTCTTGGACATTGTCTACATCCTATTCGAGATGTTTTAGATTTTCTGTATGTGACTCCTCTAACAGAGTTCTAGCCAGCCCAAGCATACTCAATTTAGCTCTTATCCGGATGCTTTAAGTTGTTGGTCACTCTCAATGCGTTGGTAAATTTTGAAGTCTATAATTTGACTGTGTAAGCCATGGTTTATCATAGTATAATCTAAATAGGAGATAATTTTTAGACGGCCTGGACCATGTTGGTGGAATATAACCCAAGAATCTGCCATTCAGTGTTATTAGGCCTTCCAGGTCACAAGCTCCCAGCAGTTTTTCCCAATTTTGTCTTTTTGCCTAAACGGTGGGACACTTTGGGATGGCAAGGTGTTGCAAACATAACCCTGCATGTTATCAAGAGCCTCATCTGTGAGCAGCAATAGATTTTCAGTTAAAGTCAACAGTGTTTAACAGGTTTGCTGCTGTGCATACCCTTTTTAGCTCCAATAAATGGTTAATTTGTTTATCCACCACAATGGGTTTGTCTTGCGGTTTGACATAGATGTTAACTAGCATCATGGGATTCTCTGGCTGCTGTGATAAACCATCTAAGTGTAATGCCAGTAGCCATAATTCCTGTATATCCATTACTGTGACCTTCGCAGTTAGATTGGAGCTCAACTCAAAGGATAATCCACCTTTTGCTCTCCCGAAGGTACAACTTTTAAGTGTCAGCCTGCTATAGTCCATAAGCCCTATTCATCATATACTGGATAATGCCCACATCTCTTGAACAGCAATTACATCAAAGTTTTTCAAGTAGTCCATCAGGGAGATGTCCTCAATTTTTTGTCACTAAACCCCGCCCCCCTCCCCCAGATTCCAGGAGCATATGCACAATTGTCCCTGGACAACTGTGCATACCTTGGGATCCTTCCATTTTTAATCCTTGAGTTGCTCCATTATCAGGGCTGACGAGAGCCAGTTCCACCTTTCAGTCTCACACTGCATGGTCATCATTCTTCTTTGTAGTTCAGTCATTTGATCACTTGTTGCTTGAATCATCAACCCAGAATAGCCAGATGGGGTCAACCTACCCACTGCACTTTCAGTATTGAGGTTGTTGTTCTTTTTTACTTTGTGTTGGATCATCTTGCAGTGATAATAAAGAGGGATAACGATCCTCCTGAAAGGTTACAACCTTTATGCCCCAGCTTTTCAATAGCTCCTACTTTTCTAAGAGTTTTGCTTGAATATACGGAGTATTGAATATGACCAGGGTGGGCTCTGAAGCCTGTTTTCCTCTAGTTGTTGGGAATTTGATGGAAAACAATAACCAGTAACTCCACCGAGTCAGTCCTGGAAGACCCATGATCAGTTTCAGAACATTTTCTCTATTTAATGTATCCTGTTTTCCGGTTGATTTAAATTCCAGGATACATAGAAGGCCTGGCTTGTGGCCATTCTTATTCCAGAGTTCAAGGTGCATGCTTTGTTTCTCAGGCTCTGGCAAATCGCTTTCATTTCCTCTCATGGATAATGGCAGGGTGACTAGGGCAGGCTTTTCATCAACGTAGATTCTGCACTGACGGTACAGTAGCCTAACGCCCCGTTTTCTAAATTTTGAGTACTATGTGCTGACCCACTTTCTCCTTCGATATCTTCCACTGATGATACTGTAAGCTTACTCTGGTTACTACCTCCTAATTCCGGTGGGATTTTTTTGACCAAGAAACAAGTTTGGTAAACCATAATGGGTGTTGTGATCACAATGTTGGCATGTGCTGAACTGTTTTGCTGACCTTACACCAGGGGCATTGCTGCTTCCTCTATCATCTTTATCGGCCCGCATTTGTTTGAAAGAACAGGTGGTTCGATACTTCTCACAAGTGGATCGTTGATAACTGTGTCAGAGTCCACCAGCAGAGTTCATCAGTTTTGAACATAGGCCTCCTCCTGTTCTATATGCGAGTTCATGTAAACATGCGGAAGAGTTGGTCTCTTGGTCTGTTCCCTGTTTCTGCCTTTTCTGATGTGCTTTTTGTTCCTGCTTCATCGGTAGTGGACCAGCCAGTCTAATTATATTTTCCAGTGCTCCAGGGCTGGATCCTAAGCTGGTCTCCTGTTGCTGACATGACCAACGTTTCTGTTCCTCTGCTATTGGAGGGAATTGCCCTCTCGGCCCCTCAGTGCTTATTAGAGTTGACTCCTCTGGACTTCCTAGTATACTTATATTATCTGAGCCCCTGACTGTATTTTGATTTGTCTGCCCATTATTTAACTTAAGGGATACTTTTATTGCTCCCAGTATTTTCTCTAGACCTTTTGATGACTGTTCCAATTTGTCAATCACTTTTTTCATGAGCACATGGTAAAATGTGGTTAATTCTTGGATTGAATTCACATCGTGAGGTCATTTAATTTCTCATTACCTGAAACATAGACCTCTAAGGTGTTGAATAGGTCTACATGAATGTCCATTTTGTTTGCTTGATGGTTTAATGCTCTCACTGTTGATTGCATGGAACTAAAGATGGCCCCTCAAAGTTTGTTCGAGTCAATCAATGTATCCCTTCTATCCTCTCTCCCTTGCACACTCATGGGGCTCAAGTCCTAGGCCATGGGATGCATTACCCTCCAGGAACCTTGGGTCAAGGAATGGAATTTCCTTATGGGTTAATTTGCTCTTTCATTACAGCTGTCTTGTGCATGCAAGTTACCCAGTTGGTGGATACATCCCTGTATGTCAGGAACAAACTCATAGAGGTTTGGAAGACTTCTGGGCCTGATTTTATAGAAATGTTAATGAAAATTCAGATTGCTGATGAGCAGATTCCCATGCATGTGGATCCTGGGGCTGTACTCCTGGGTCCATTCAAAACCTGGGTGGAAGATGTAACAATCTTTGTATTAAAAACAGTATAGTTGGAGACAATGGGATCAGCTGGAATACCAGCAAGGGTTTTATTACGCTCTCTTCATGGTCATCATGGTCATCTTCTCAGCTTTTGGTGTCCCCATTGGGCTGCCTTTATCCTTGCCAATACTTTAATCAGGGTGTTGTGCATTATCTCCAGTTAATATTGTAAAGAAGTCTGACATTTTTGAGGATTTTACAAATTTAAGGGGATTTTCCAGCCCTTGAGTTCACAATAGTTCTTGCCTGACAACATCAAGCCCCTTCATGGGATCACTCCCTTCGCACCCACTGCTGCCTTCGGATGTTGGGAGCTTTCTGTGGATAGCACTATATTTTACCATGTTGTGCTTGGTGTTCCTTTTCGAGTATACAAGTTCAGCATGGGCAGCTTTGCACTTTCTTTTCCTTGGATCAGCTTGCACACAGGATTATATTTTTACTGATCTCAACTTTGGACTTCAAAAGATCAGGGTAAAGATAACCTTGAGCAGACTAATCACCACTTGAGTTAACACTTGATTAAACACTTTTTTTGCCATATAATCCAGACCTCACCATGTCCAGGGTATCCCCTTTAAGTATGTTTTTCTTTTGCTGCCCCCCTCCCATAGCTACGTCCAATCCATCTGCTACCACTGTGTGAAGTTGGATAAGGATATTAAAACTAGGTACTTAGTGCTGAGACCCAATTGGGGATGGGTTCTTCCCTTACTTGTCCTTTAGAGCGTGTGGCTCCTTCCTTAGCTCCTACTTTACTACTTCACTTTACTACTTTGGTGTGAGTGTTCCTTTGTGATGGGCTCACCACCCCAGGGCACTGAGTTCCAGCCCTGTTCCAGTGCCCAGTCCTAGCTCCAGGGATACGGTTCCAGCTTCAGAGTGGTGATCATGCAGGCAGCAGGGCAGCAGGACAGGTGAAATCAGCTGAGATCAGTGCCAGAAGCTGGGTTTCTGATTGGCTTTACACAGCCTGTGCTCCATGCAGGTGGTAACAGTAGCAGTAGCTGTGCTAGGTGGCTGAAGCTGCATCAAAATAACTTCTGGTCCCCCTGAGAGCGTGCTCTCGGGATGGGGATGGAAAAGCGGCCACCCTGTTGTTCCTTCTGCAGTGCTAGTTCCTGCTGTGTCAATGATTGTGTCTCCTTGGAGTCTTGGATTATCTCCGATGAGGAGAGAAATGAAGGGTAGGGAAGGGCAGGGAGTAGCAGCAAGGGTAAGCGAGGGCACACTGGGGCCACAAGCTGTACCAAACCCTTGTCTGGCTGCTCCACGGCACACAGGTGCCTCCGTTGGCTGTACACCTAACACAGCAAAGCTCACTCTGTGTCTTGTTGCCTGACTGCAGGGGAAAGTGAGGACCAAGGTGCTCCCCCCGCAGTTCGGCTCCCACTCCTGGTTTACTCCTGGTTTGCTGTCTGTGCCCCGGAGTGCCTATCTCAGCATGCTGCATCACTCTGCAGCGATCCCTTCTCTTGAGGCCTTGAAGCATCACAGCAGTAGCGGCAACAGCCGCCATTAATGGCCACATCACGTTATGTCATCAACATAAAATGGATGCATAGAGTGGAGTTGCGTACAATGGAGAGGCATAAAGTGGAATAGCATCTAGTGGTGTAACGTACAGTGCAGTGGCATACAGTGGAGTGGTGTTGACTGTAATGGAATACACTGGAGTGGGGTAGAGTGTAATAGCATACAGTCAAGTGGCATACTGCAGACTGGTGTCCAATGGAATAGCATAGATTGGAGTGTCGTAGAGTGGAGTGGCATACACTGGTGTGTTGTAGAGGAGCATACAGTATAGTGGCATACTGTGAAACAGCATACAGTCGAGTGTTCTAGATTGGATTGGCATACAGTAGAATAGTGGAGAGTGGAGTAACATACAGTGGAAAGGTATAGAGTGGAGTGGCACACACTGGCCTAGCGAATACTGTAGTGGCACTTAGTAGAATAGCATACAGTGGAGTTTTGTACAGTGGAGTTGCTTGCAGTGAAATAGCATAGAGTTGAGTGGTGTTCAGTGGAATGGCATGGAGTAGAATGGCACATAGTGGAGTAGCATAGAATGGAGTGGCGTAGACTGAAGTGGCATAGAGTGGAGTTGTGTACAGTGTAATAGTGTAGAGTGGAGTGTTGTACAGTTGTGAGCTGTAGATTGTAATAGCGTACACTGTAGTAGCGTAGAGTGGAGTAGCATACAGTGGAGTCGTGTACAGCGGAGTGGCATACATTGGAGTGGCATCTGTGGTGCCGCCCCTATGACGCAATAGGTGCCATTGGCTTTCCTGGCCCGGGAGTTAATTTCGTAGGCGCCCCTGTGACCCCTCCAGTAATGGTACGGTTCAGGGGGCACGTGAGGATGTTAATAAAGGTGAGCCCTCGCGGATGTGATGCCAGAGGGGCGCATACACGGGAGCTCAGTAGTTAACACACACACTGTCTCCGAGTCATTTGTGCTGTCCCGCGCCCCGCATGTCGCATGAGTGAAGCGCGACACAACATTGGCAACGAGGTGGATGGATGAAATAAACTTCCGCTCCATGGCGGCCGGAGTGCTGTCGGAACGCACGCGATGCATGTTGGTGTCCACCAAGAGCTACGCATCAACCCACAGATGTGTGCCTGTTGTGGCGATGTGTGCCTATTTGTGGTTTCTCCTCTGGCATATCGCCCATGCAACAGCTGCTCTGTGAAGTCTGCAACTGCGTCCCATGCGGAGGTGTTAGCTCACATGGCTGGAGGCCCCAGGGACGTCAGTGGGGGTGAAGTGAGGCACTAGGCTGGTGCCAAGTGTAGACTGCCTGCACTGTGGTGAGCCAGCACATGGGGCATAGAGCCAAGAGACACTGAATTTAGCACCATAGACCCCAGAGACACTGAATGAAATACATCCCCCACAGGAGCCAGACCTTGTCTGCCAGCAGCACAGGGGAGAGTGGTTGGAGGATCGCACCAGCAAGAAGAAGGTGTAACACTTCGCTTGGCCCAAGTGCCACTTACAGTGTGAGGGATGTCCATTCCCCTCATGAGGACAGACAGTACAATGTCCGCAATTCCCACCATTGAACCTGTCCTGGTGGAGGGCCCACCTTCTGCTCAGGCGCCGAAATGGAAGGAGAAGGGTTGAGAGACTGCTTCCGTTCTTTGACACCACTTAGGTGAATAATGACCAGAAGATGGCCATGCTCCTGCATCTAGGAGGGAAACACATTTATAGGATTGCTAAGTCACTCCATGAGCAGGCGCCCAAAACTCACCTCACACTAATTGAAGCCTTGTCGGCGCATTTTGAACCCATGGCGAATCAAGATTATAAACGTTTTGTATTTCGTCAGGCACACCAACATGCAGGTGAGTCCATTGACAAATTTCACGCGTGACTCAAGAACTTAGCAAGCACATGTGGGTTCAATGATGAGGTGGAAGAAATAAGGGATCAACTCATACAGGGTTGCGCCTCTGCAAAATTTCAAGAGAGAATACTGGAAGAATCGGGAAAGCCCCTAGCCGACATCCTAACCCTGGGGAGGACCAAGGAACTGTTGAGGGCGAGAGCAGCCCACATGGAAGCGGCCCTGCATAAGCCAGTAAAGGTAGAACCTGTTAATACCTTAGGGACATGCCCAGCAGCCACATCAAGCCGGAAGGAATAGGGGGAACCCACAAGCTCCGGGTACTGTGGAGGAAGTCTGCATAGTAAAACAGACTGTCCGGCACGAGGGAAGAAATGTGTGGAGTGTGGAAAATGTAACCATTTTGAACGAGTGTGCCACTCGCTGAAAAACAGAAGAAAGGTCCACACAGCATACATGATAGACACTGCAGCCCAGACGTCCCGACAGCTTCTACAATGTCAGGTGCCAGTCGAAGAGCAAGACATCACAGCTGTTATAGACACGGGGCCACTATTGATATCATGTCAGCACAACTCTACACAGCGATGAAGCCAACTCTGGTGTTTGGCTCTACAGCTATCAAAGTCTTTGGATATGGACAAGATCAACCCCTGCGGATGCGTGGAAAATTCAAGGCAACAATCTCGCATGGCGCTCACTCCATAAGGTCACAGATCTATGGGGCAGATGATGAACAGGGCATGCTGCTAGGATGCTGGCTGCTGAAGACCTCGGGGTTGTGACATTCACCTTTAGGATTCACCAAGAGACTGTACAACACTTCTTGGCCGAATTTCCAGAAGTCTGTAACAGGATTGGGAAATTACAGGGAAAAGAAGTACACCTACACATAGATCCCACTGTTCAGCCCGTAGCATTATGCCACAGGTGCATAGCTTTCCACCTGAGGCCATTAGATCAGAAGGAACTAGCCAAACTGGAATCTGCTGGGATCATTGAGAAGGTGACCGCACCCACCCCATGGGTATCACCTATCATGGTCACTAGCGCCAGGAAGCCGCTTGGTCGCAGTGCGCTTTATCAAGAATTTTCTTCATTTCATTTCATTTAATTTAATTTCACTTGAAAGCCCAAGCAACCGGGAGAGGTTTGGATCTGTGTTGACATGAGGTTACCCAATGCTGCCATAAAAAGGGAAAGACACCTCACCCCCACGATTGACAATCTCATTGGGGAATTGAGTGGAGCGTGCTGGTTCTCAAAGCTTGACCTTTGGTCAGGCTATCATCAGTTGGTGATGGACAAAGAGTCATGCTACATCATGACTTTTTCCACCCACGTTGGCTGGAGGAGGTATTCTCGCCTGAGCTTCGGAGTGTCAAGCGCGGCGGAAGTATTCCAGAATGTGATTCACGAGTTGCTGATGGACCTTCCGGCGGTGGTGAACTTCAGTGATGACATTCTCATTTACGTCAAAACAGTGGTTGAATACAATGCCAGGCTGACGCAAGTGCTCCAGATGATCCAAGAAACTGGTCTCACCCTCCATCGAGACAAGTGCGAGTTCCGAAAACAGCAGCTCCAATTCTTTGGTTACGTATTCCTGGCCTAAGGTGTAACTCCAGACCCGGAAAAAGTGGGCAACATAAAAATGGCCCCTGCCCATACCAGTGTCACCAAAGTCTGAAGCTTCCTCGGCATGGTTAACTACTGCAGCCGTTTTATCCGAGATCTTTCCACCCTCACCCAGCCTCTCTGGGGACTCACAAAAGGCTCTGTCCCCTGGACATGGGGTCACAATCATGACATGGCCTTTCAAGCAGTCAAGGATGCTCTGTCTGCCAACACGACCCTCGCCTTCTTTGACCCCAAGAAGCCAACCATGGTTGCGGTTGATGCTGGGCTGAAGGGTCTTGGAGCTTTCTTACTACAGCGGAGTCGGGCAGAAGAAGACTGGGCCCCATTAGCCTTCGCCAGTTGGTCGCTGACAGATACTGAGTAGCGCTATTCCCAAATAGAAAAAGAAGTCATAGCCATCTACTGGGGGTGTCGCCACTTCCACCTGTATGTATATGGACATCCATTTGTTGGGGCAACTGACCACAAACCACTTCTGTCACCGTTTGCTGGAATGGCCTCGAAACCGCCCTCACAAATAGAAAAGTGGATGCTGCAGCTGCAGGGGTACAACTGCAGAGTGGAGTACCATCCCGGGGCTCAGAATCTGGCTGACTCTCTCTCCCATCACCACCGGGCAGCTACCCCTGAAGAGGAAGAGGATGCGGAGGACAAGGAAGAGTATGTCCGATATGTTACTGCTAGGTCATGCCCTATTCCGTTGTCCATGAAAGTGTTGGGGGAAGAAACAAGACGAGATGAGTGTCTCCAGCGGGCCATAGTGATCCTGAAGCATGGCTGGTGGCAAAGTGCGAGGAGTGAGTGGAAAGCACTCACCACGGAAGCTAAATGAATCATGGAAAGTCTTGATAATGTCAGACAGGAGCTCATCAAGATTCCACCGGATCCTTACTTTGAGGATATCGCCTGGTGATTCCTTCAACTCTGCCAACCAGGTCATTCAGCGGGCGCATGTCGGACACCAAGGGATGGTGAAAAAAAAACCTGCCTGAGGACGAAGGTGTGGTTTCCTCTGATGGACGAGAAGTTAGAGGAGGCGATGATATCCTGCCAATGGTGTCAGGCCATTGGCAGGATATCACCCCCAGAGAGGGGTCCCCAGCCCTAATAATCACTGAATCCCGACCCGACCACCCTTGGGCCTGCTTCAGCCTGGATTTTAGGCACCTTCCGGATGGGCGACACACATTTGTACTAATCGTTGATCACTCCGAATATCCTGATGTGGAAATACTAGTCACTGAGTGTGAGTGAGGCCATCCCAAAATTGGAAAAAGTGATGGGCACTCATGGGCTCATCCAAGAGATATGAAAAGACAATGGTCCTCCGTTTCAGGGAAAGGAAATAGCCAGTTACCTGACATCTCTTGGAATTACCCACAAGAAGGTAACCCCATGGTTGCCTCAAGCGAATGGTGAGGCAGAAAGATTCATGCGCACCTTAAAAAAAGTTATCCGCATAGCTCATGACTGCCACCAAACCTTGGAGTTAGCCATCTTCTTGTTTCTTCAGCTATACCGAAAAACGCCACGCTCTACGACTGGGGTGGCACCAGGGTACCTGTCCATGGGGCGTGTGGTGGCTGACTCTATTCCCCATCATCCGTTGTGGCGTCTGGAGACCCTGGAGGAATTGCCCGTTCAAGCACGACGTCAGCATAGAAATGACCATGCCAGCCAACGATGGGGATCTCGACATCCTGACCTAAAAGTGGGTGACCCCGTCCTCCTGCAGAATCGAGCATCCAACAGCAAGTTCAGTCTGCCATTCGAAAAAGAGCCATGGAGCATCACACACCTGATCGGGACCAGAGTCACTGCTCAGAGGGGTGCGGAAACAGTCACGAGGAACGTGTCCTTCTTTAAGACTTTTCATCCTGCGCGGGATGTACCACCTGAGGTGAGAAGGCCTGCATCTGGGCGAGAAGCATCTCTAGATCCTGATGTGTGGTAAGAGTCTGAAGTGGACTATACGGGTGCTGAGAGGGTTGATCGTGAGACACCTCCAACCAGTGCAACTTCCCCAGAAACTGCCCAGGTGATACCTCCTCTCAGTGCATATGGTGGCCGGGGAAACTTTCTGTGTCATCTCCGATGAAATCTTGTGCCATCCTGTCGTCCGAAGGACCATGTCATGTAAGACTGTTCTGTTATTAAGTGTTTTGAGTGCATTCACATGTTACTGTGCTGTTGCAGTTAAGATACTGTTTGGGGAGGAATGTGGTGTCGCCCCTATGACGCAATAGGCGCGACCACAGACTGTGCCGTTGGCTGCTCTGGGGTAAAGTTCGTAGGTCCCCTTGAGACCCCTTGAGTAATGGTATGGTCCAGGGGGCATGTGAAGAAGTTAATAAAGGTGAGCCCTCGCAGAAGTGATGCCAGAGGCACGCATACGCAGGAGCTCAGTAGTTAATACACACACTGTCTCCAAGTCGTTTGTGCCTGCCCGCGCCCATTGTGTCGCATGTGCGAAGAGCGACACAACAGCTTCCAATGGAATAGCATATAATGAAGTAACCTAGAGTGAAGTGCCATACACTGGAGAGGCGAAAAGTGGAGTAGCATACAGTGGAGAGGCATACTGTGGAACAGCGCTCAGTGGAGTGTTGTAAAGTGGAATGGCATACAGTGGAATAGTATAGAGTAGTGTGGCATATAGTGGAATGGCGTAGAGTGGAATAACGCATAGATTAGCAGCATCCAGTGGAGTGGCATATAGTGGAGTGACATAGACTGGAATTGCATACAGTGGAGAGTAGTGCACAGTGCAGTAGTGTAGACTGGAGTGGTGAAGAGTGGAGTGGGGTAGAGAGTAATAGCATACAGTGAAGTGGCGTACATTGGAGTGGCATCCAACGGATTAGTGTTCAATGAAGTGGCATGGAATGGAGTGCCATACACTGAAATGGTACAGAGTAGAGTAGCATACAGTGGAGTGGCATGCAGTGGAACAGCATACAGTGAAGTGTTGTAGAGTGGAGAGGCATAGAGTGGAATAGCAAAGAGTGATGTGGCGTAGAGTGGAATGGCATAGAGTGGAATGGCGTAGAGTGTACTAACATATAGTGGAGCGCCATACAATGAAGTGGCAGACTATGGAGTTGTGTAAACGGGAGTGGTGTAGAGTGGAAGTGTGTAGAGTCTAAGGGCTTGATTCACAAAGATAAACTTAGACGTGAAGTCAACCTTCAGAACGGAAATCTAAGTTTAGACCTGAAGTCTAAGTTAAAACCTAAAGTCTATCTTTAGACCTGAAGTCTAAGTTTAGACCTGAAGTCTAAGCTTAGACCTACAGTCTAAGGGCCCGATTCACTAAGCAATATGAGACAAAAGTCTAATTTACGACTTTTAATATTCACAGAGGTCATTTACGAGTCGTACCTTTACGCCTGCAGTCGGGCTGAAATCTCCGGCATGGGCCGTACTCCCCGCACCCGGGCCGCACTCTCCTGCTCAGGCCCACTCCTAATCCAAGCCAAACTTTAAATACATAAACATTAGAAATTCAAAAATTGTATCTATCTCTTACATTTAGGATTTACAAACCATTAACGCACTTAGCTATTTCTTATTTGTGACAAACCCAACTTAAACTACACAAACATAAGAAATTCAAAAGTCATAATTAGAATACAGTCATACAACTTCACATAGGAAAATATTTAGCATCCCAAAAAATACCCAGCGCTCATTGTTTCATCTCGAGTTTGATTCGGTGAATATGAACATTGAGTGTAAAAAAGTTAATTAAGTTCCATCACCGGGGACCAGGGCGGATCCCGAGTCCTTGTGATATGCATTGAACTTAATATTTCTGGATAATTAAAGCAACTGGGCAAAGAGGTTTGGCAAGTCCGGAGTCACACTAAATCTTACTTCGGTGTACTCAACAGATCCACTCATAACAACAGTCCGATTAAAGGGAACTTTAAAGGAGCACGGCAAGAAGGCCTCAAGAGACCTTAACATAAAACAAATCAGAAAAACTAGAGGAGCAGAGGGGTTTGCGACATCACATGAAGCTGCCCTTTGCCAACCTTATCTGAAAGCAGCCATTGGAAGACAAATGTTAAAGAACATATTATCAACCAGGCTTTTAACAATGCTTATATGGGAATACAGGGCCCACTGGAAGAACTTGGCCCAAGGTCGTGGGCAATAGAGGCTGTGTCAATACCACTCTGAATCAGCTGTGCATATTGTATGCTGTTGCCCGGGGCTACTACGTAAGAGGCAAACCTACCTACGGCCAACCTTCGTGCACCATGGGACAAAAACATTCTGAAGCTCATTTGCACTACAGTGGTTCCAGTGGAACTATCCCAGTTTGGAAAGTTCTTCTCGGAAGCTGAAAGGCTCCTACGAGAAGCCAGTCCACCAATGGGGCGCTTGCAACTGGGAAGAAAAGTTCGGACTGCGAGCTCCAATGGAATATTCACACGCTCATGAATCTTAAAAGCAGCACATGATCAGAAATGTCTAGAGTTGCTGATTATGTTTGGTCAACAGGGTATCCTGCATAATGTTTGCCAAGCACATTCACATTTGTGTCTCTTGAACCAACATGTGGCACTTTAGAAAACTGCTCTATTAGTGCTTGTTTAGGAATATACATCACTGCACCTTGCCCTTTGCCGGCCAAGTACACAGGTAGAGCATATCAATGTCTGTTGAATCAGCATGTGGCACTTTAGAATACCGCTCTAGCATTGCTTGTTTAGGCATATACATCACTGCACCTTGCACTTTTGATAGCCTAGCAAATAGGTAGGACATATGTGCACTGGTATGTGCTGGGTTGTTGCACATCAGTTGGATTATACATCACGGCACCTTGCCCTTTGATGACCATGTACATAGGTACAGTGTATTTGCACTTGTATGTCGTGAATTGTTGCACACCAGTTGGATTAATAAGCCTGAAATGTGTATGACAATCAATATTTTCGTACTAGCTTGTGATATCTTGGTGGAGATTTTTTTTTAACTTTGAGCACTTTAGTATGCTTAAGAAACTATGCAGGTCTGTTTTAAGAATATACTTGAAACAGTATAAGACTTGTTTAGTTTCTTGATTCATTTTATAACGGTTGGTAATGTGGCCCTCACGAAACACAAAAGACTGGGACCCTTAATCATCTGATGTACATTTAGTGCCAATTCATGGCCAGATTTTAGTTGTATTTAATATGGTGTCAATTTTAAATTGATATATTTTACTGTGAAAATGTTTGCAAAGATTTTAAGTAATCATACAATAAAGTTTTATTTATTTACTTACAGACTAAAATCCCATCAGTGGTATTACGGAATGTCATCTTTCTTTGATTGATAACTTAGGTATCATTAAGTCAGCAATTAGGGACACGCGTCTTTTATAGTAACATAAAATAACAACATACTCTAAACCAAGCAGTACATGAATACAGGTAAAATATTTGAATGATGAAAAACCAGAAAGGAATTCATGGGAGTTAAAGTTTCAATGGGGTAGGTTACAACATATAACATCAAGACCAAAACCTACTGAAACAAATCAGTTAAAGTGCTTTTAAAAAGGAAATACATAATAGCATCATTTAAATATCTTAACTGTTCCTGAACAAACTGTGAACTCGTGTTGTGGAATATTGGTATTCATTTACATTTAGTTAAGGGCCTTTCTGGGGGAGTTTTATATAGCACAAACTCAACCTGAAGGTATCAGAGAGCTTTACATGAGCACCAGTTGCATTACAGATGGACGCATTCATTTTGTGAAGCACTGGGAGATCAAGTAATTTGCCCAGAAACATAGGATGTTGAGCGTCCCTGCCAAGAATCAAACCTGGTTCCCCAGCTTCGAGGTCGGCTGCTCTAGCCGTTAGGTCACATGCTTTGTAAAGGCACTGTTATGCTAGTACCTTTGAAACATATTTTCTTAAGCATTGTATTCTGCACCCATCATATGCTTAACTCCGGATGCACTAGGCGAGTGGACAGTGATTAAGTGGAGCTAAATGGTATACAGTAAGGAGTTATCTTTCCATGTCTGCGTAGTTGAGGGCATGCAATATTTATGGTCAGGTCACTTGGTATACGTTATGTTGAATCGTGATAATGTGATGTTGTATGGATATTGTTTGGTCTAAAGATGCATTCTTTGGTGGGATTGTACAGTCATAGGTTAAGATGTAAGTTGTTGGTTGAAATGCACATTGGTTAGAATTAATGTACACTTGTTAATCCAAATGTATGTTCTTTAAAGCAATTGAACATTTGTTAAGGTTGAGTTTCATGTTCCCCAGACCTTTAATGTCCGAATAGTCAAGGTAGGACTGGGCATTTTTCTAGTGTAGTATTTTCCCAGTAGGCTGCAGGATAGGTGGGCTGCTTGTATAGAAGAGAGAACTGCCTTGACACAACTATCAAAGCCCCATGGCCTAGTTCCAGCGGTCATTTCCAGCAGTGAGACTGGTTTGATCGTTACTGCCAGATGTGATTTTAGTTTCTAGTCCAGCCCTGCGATAGTAACTGAACTTGCAGAACGTCATTTGGTAATGGGACTGTAGAGCACTGACCACATAATGTTTTTAAGATACTCATTGAATATAAATTGTTTTTTTTTTCTATGAACACTCACACTACACATAAGTCCTGAAAACATTTAGGGCCAGACCCTATCGTCACAGGAATGTTACTTTTTATGATGTTCCTGTGACAACTCTTTGCCTTATTTACAAGGCAGCGTTAAGCCACTTAACGTGGCTTAACCCCCCCTTGTAAAGAAGGCCCCCTTTGATGCTACACTTAGCATGAAAGGAGCAAGCAATGGGTGTTGCGGTGGGCATTCCGATGCAACACTCATTGATGTTGTTGCTGCCCCCTATTTAGAAGGGTGGCGTAAAAAGAAGGCATCGCCAAAATTAAGACCATGGGGAAACCTGGTCTTAACATGGTGAAAAGAGGAGAAATGCCTAATTTCTCCTAATTTTTGCTGTTTCTGTGTGTGCTGCTTTGTGCAGCACATATAGAAATAGGAAATCACCATGAATGATTGTTCTTGTGCAGGAAGGTGTCCCTTCCCGCACATAAACAATCATTTAAAAAATGACGATTTACACATTTTATGTATGCTGCACAATGCAGCACACATGGAAGTTACAATTGGCCATTCTGGAATGTTTATGTGCAGGAAGGGACACCTTCCTGCACATAAACAATAATTTCCCACTAACGCAGACACCCTTCCACTATGGTGCAAGGGTGCCTCCATTGGCGCTAGTTCGTTACATTTAATGCCACACAGGGGTGCGCTGTATTCTTGTGAATACGGTGCATTCCTGCATTTTCAGAAAGGCAGAGCGTGGCATTACCAATGTTTGCTTAACATCACGCTACGCCATTCCATTGTGAATATGCCCCTTAGAGTATTTTCTTCAAATGCAAGAGGGCATGTTCACTTCTTTATATTTTTAGACATGAATCAAGTATATAAGTGCGTGTCACGTTTTGTGAAATTTGATGGAAACAGATTTAAGAAAAGTGTGCTTTAAGGTGAACTATGAATTAATTTCATTTACATTTGAAAGGGTATGGTAAGGATATCCTGGTACTTGGAATCCCCATTTAACACTAAAGCCTTTAAACTCTGAACACATGATTTAAGTTCCTTGCTACATGACGGCAGGTCTAGATTTGGGAAAAAAGAGATTGGACAGGTTCCTCAAAGCCATCCTTTACAGCAGAAGTAGCAACACCTAAACAAGGTAACCTGAAATGCAGAACATTCAGGTACATGTAGCAAGCAGATATAAGAGTTTATGTTGGTATAAGAAAAAATATCCTTCTGAAGATACTTTAAATCAGCTGTTTAGATGGCTTTGCAAATCATTCAAAAGACTTTAAAAGTGATCCTGTGGACCAGGAGCCAATTCATCTTCGCAAAATGGGACAATGTTGATTCAGTAATTCTCAAACCCAATAGTAGTCAAACAGTGTTGTTTTGGATTAGCTAAAGTTCATTTATATAAAATGTAGGCAAGCCCAGTTAAAATGGCATTTCCATAATCTAACCTACTTCAGATAGCCACTTGAATAACAAGACTTTTGACGTCAATAAGGAGAAATGGGGCATTTTCCTCAACATTTTCATGATGAGAAAACGAGTAGAGGAGGTTTACTTATATGGGGAGTAAAGGTTAAACCTGAAACATTCATACTGCCTGGGTTTGTGGCTTCACCAGTGTGTGTACTAGCTAGAGGTTGGGAGCCATCAAGTAGTGGTCCTGATTGAGAGGGAAAGGGGTACCCCCTGTGACGAGCATCTGCATTGCCTTACAGTTCCATTTAAATATATTAACTGATATCAAGTCTGCCAGAAGTGTTAGTCATGCTTGAAAGAAGAGGAGGCCTTTGCCAAACAATCATCTAGCAGGACCAAAATGTGTGTACTGTCTTCATATGCCTGACATAGAAGATTTGGCAACCACCTGATCAGTGTCTCCAGTGAACCTTTTCTGTACAAAATAAAATAAGACTCAAAGAAGACCCTTGTGGTTCTTAACACTTCAGGGAAGTAAAGCCCAACTGATAGGTCTCAATGAAGAACCTAGTGTAAGAGTAGTGCTTTAAATGGACTTTTAAAAAAATCATGTTTCTGACTATGCAATCCTAGTTGAGTGATTATCAAATGTAGTATGTATTTATACACATACACTGAAGAAGGCTAACCATTTTTCTTAAAAACTTTATTCAAAGATTGTAAAGGTTTATCAAAAAAATGATTTTAATTCCCTTTGGAAAGGGTAACTTTATATTAACTACTGTGGCCCTTCTCCAATATTGTGCACTATAACATCTAAATGTCTGTATGAATAGAAGATTAAACAATGGATCACACTGTAATTTCTTTCTCTATATCAATGTGCAAAGTTGTGAAGTTTTGTAATTTGTATTTTGTTAATTTTAATTTTCTTTAATCCGTAGGTTGCAAAGATATACAAAATTATCAGGAGTAAGAAAGGGGGCCTTTGCAGCAGAGGTATCATATTTGCACTGCACAGAGTCAGAAGCATGAAGAGTGCAAGCCTTTCTTACCAGTTTTAACTAGCAAATGTTGATAGCCACAGGACTTTTGGCATTTGGAAAAGGCAATTCTGGGTAAGTGACTATTGTGTTTCCCTGCTGTCACTCATGCCTGAATGAGAGCAGAATATATAGTTTCCAGCAGCTGTATGTGCAGTTGGATACTACATGAGCAAAGTTTATAATTTTCTCACCACTAGTTCTATAATGCCAATGTGGGGTTCTTATGACATGACAATAAACCATGCGGCATACAGCATAGTCTATAATTGTCGGCAGATCTTGAGACCCTGAGATCTGATATGTATTTTTTATATTACATTGTTTAAAATAGGGAAATAACCCATTTAAAACAATACTACAGAGAACCACATCCAATGTCTGTATGTTCTTGTTTACTAATACCTTCTAGCCATATAATTGGCTGAAATCTGTAATTGACAGGGCAAGTATAATTTCCACAATTTATTGAAAATAAATAAGTCTGATTCTTGGCATATTTTCTGTGAAATAAGTATTTTGAAATCGCTGCCATGGGGGCATTATATTTATCATTAAAAGTTGTAAAAACATTGATTTCCGAAATGTATGGTTATGTTTGGTGCCAGGGCAACCCACAATTCAAAACTCATACACTGTGGTAAAGGTGGTACATGTCTATGCCTACTGGGCACTAGCACAGGTAATAGCCTGTGCACAGATATTGCTCAGCACTGCAGGATTCCGCAGAGTTCCGCGAACTGGCAGAAATCAGCATGTCCCGCTTGTTGTGCTGACGTTTAGCGGCAGTAGCTGATTCCGTGGTGCAAAATAAGCATGAACGACACCACGCACCGTGCCAGAGGGCGCTGCTTCTGAGATGGCTCTTGAGTAGATATTCTACTTAAGCGCTAACTTTCTCACCATAAACTGTTGCGACCGCCCAATTTGAATAAATCTCTCTGGTTGCCCTTCTAGCGCCCGAAAATCCCGCTAGGGGATGACAATTCTCACTCTCCCTCACCAACTTACTATTGGCGAGTTGCCCACGAGAAAAAACTCCACCACATGGCGGTTGGCGGAATTTAGCCGGAACTCTGCGTTTGCAATGCGTAGTGGCCAAAACTCCTCCAACTCCACCAGCAGAGCGAATTTTATCGCCCACCCCATTCCAGAAGCCGTTGTGCATGGACTGCAGCAGTGTCCCATGGGGACTCATCATGATCTGTAGCCATGCCCTGTAGCAAAAATCTCTCCTTGCTGTGGAAATTAGGCACTTGGCTTAGGACATGGCTAATGTTCCTTCACAAAGTGCCTAAGGTATGTAACTTTTTACGCATCAAATTTAGCCTGATGTCAATGCCAGAAACATAAGATGTTATGAAACCCCCTCTTTTCTTTTCGCTCACTTCCCCTTGCATCCTGATGCACACCCATGCTTCTATATGACCCTCCCTCCGTGATCCAGAATTCTGGAGCTTGGCCAGAGTGGAGCAGGAGAAAGCATGAATGTATTTATCATTTATTAATGTATGCGCTAAAAGCGCATACTTTACTCGAAGGTGTCAGAGCGCTTTATAATAGAACCAGTTACATTACATAAGGACTTCAGAGTACCTGAATTACATATAAGATACAAAACAGATACATGAGTCATGGGGCCTCATTTATGAGGCTATGCGTTACTTTTACGCAGCCGGTGCGTCATTTTTTGTGACGTACCAGTGGCGTAAAAAATGCGCCTTGTTGCGCCATATTTACAAAGTGACGCATCTAGGTAGATACGTCACTTTGTAAACCCCTGCGCCACATTATACCTGCGCCAGGTATAATGTATGCAAGGGGGCGTTTTGACGCAAGAAAGGGTCATGGAAGTGACGCAATGAAATCTATAAGATTTCATTGCGCCATTTCTTGGCCGCTAATGCGTCAAAATCTTACGCCTGCTTCATGGCAGGTGTAAGACTGACGCAGGCACTAACAACATGGGACTTGCCCCGTGTGAAAGGATACATTGCTGGGGTTGCGTCCCTTTTTGACACACTCCAGCAATGCGTCCCTTTTGCGCCACCAGATACGTCAGAAATACTGACATATCTGTAACTCCTTGCGACATGATGCGTCATATTATAAATATGACGCATCAATCATGTCGCAAGGAGTGCGCACTGAGAAATGACGCATCGCTGCTTTCACGCAGCGATGCGTCATTTCTCATAAATGAGGCCCCCGGTGTTTACGAAAGATGTGCAATTTAAACTAGGAGTGTAAATATAATTTGCCAGTATAGGCAGGAAGTGAGCACAGAGAACATAGACATATCATAATTATGTGATATAGCATAACATAATGGTCTCGTATGGTTGCTTAGTTCAAAGATAAGGCCAGACAGCCTCCAAGGGCCTCAGCCACTATTCCTGTCCCCACTTCCAGGCTACATAGGGAGGAGCAAGCCAGGCTGTAGTCAAAGTGCAACAGGGTGGACAACCTACCAGGCTTCCCCCCCCCCCCCCCCCCCCACACACAAACACACACACACACACACATCCCTGCACTGCACAAAGCGTCAAGAGGAATTAATTAGTCACGACACCTCTGTACCTTCAGGTAATATTTATTAGATGTAATATTGTTGTATGACGGAAAAACGGCTGCTCACACCGTCCTGCACTGCTGTCAGTGCTCACCCGTAAACTGCACACCCGCGTCCATCTATCAGTCGGTATCTCGCAGGCCTGACTGCCTCAGCAGACGGGTGCCGTCGGCCATCCGTCTCACCAGAGCGCCGTGAGGAGGCAGGCACGTCAGGTCGGAGAGAGTTAACCGCCTTCCCTGATAGCATCGTATATTTAAACAGGGCCCTGATGCCTGGCTGCTTGTTGTTGCAGCTCGTGCGCTATACATAAAATATGTTTGGCCAATGATAGCGTCCTTATCTAAAGACAGAAGCCGGCAAATATTTCACCCTGTGTGCTCCCCGGGATTGTTCCAGCAGACAGATAGCAACAGACTCACGCGCATGAGTGTATGATTGTATCTGTCTGTCAGGGGAAGGGAATGTCAACAAAGACCCCCTCCCTCCCAGCCCCTATCCTAATGGAGTCTATACAAACAACCGAGCACACAGGTTGGCCGCAGCAATGCGCGTGTGTGTGTATTTGTAGAGTGTGTTTTACGAATGGATTCAGAGAATGCGTGTTTGTTTACCTTTTATGAGCCCGTCTGATAGTATTTGGTGAATAAATACAAATGGAAGCGATTATATTCCGAGCTGTATGGTGTGAATGTCATAGTAAAATTCTGTTTCTGGGGTGTTTGTTGAAACTGAGTGCACCCCATTCAGAAATATTTGCGGTAAGGAAATTGGGAGATGTGGGGACACGCGGCATCTCCCACTCGTCTCTAATATTAACTGTGACTTTCAGGATGGTACTACTGAATTTCGACCCCTATAACACAGTGGTACAAGATATTGAAAGTAAGTGCATGTAAGAAAGTATAGGTTTACTATTTCTAAATCCACATCTACCTACCTTGAAGCTATATGTACGAGGTAGGTAAATATATGTGGCGTTATTTAGAGAACATATAGACTAACTTAATTGTCGATATTGTATTTTCAATAATTTCTCCTCGATATTGCGTCCCATCGATATTATGGTGTCGATATTCAGGATGTACACCGTTTTCAGTAGACCAAATCTGGAAGTGACGGGAGAGTGGTTGAGATGCTGATGTGCAAAGCAGAACTAAATAAAACGTGCCCAGTAGCTGTTGTGAATGCTAAAAAGATGCCGCAGTCATGTCCAGATTAAATATGCTGCAGTCATGTCCAGATTAAAGATGCTGCCGTCTAGATTAATGATGCTGCAGTCATGTCCAGATTAAAGATGCTGCAGTCATGTCCAGATTAAAGATGCTGCAGTCCAGATTAAAGATGCTGCAGTCATGTCCAGATTAAAGATGCTGCAGTCATGTCCAGATTAAAGATGCTGCAGTCTAGATTAATGATAATGCAGTCATGTCCAGATTAAAGATGCTGCAGCCATGTCCAGATTAAAGATGCTGCAGTTCAGATTAAAGATGCTGCAGTCATGTCCAGATTAAAGATGCTGCAGTCCAGATTGAAAATGCTGCAGCCATGTCCAGATTAAAGAGGCTGCAGTCCAGATTAAAGATGCTGCAGTCCAGATTAAAGATGCTGCAGTTATGTCCAGATTAAAGAGGATGCAGTCATGTCCAGATTAAAGAGGCTGCAGTCCAGATTAAAGAGGCTGCAGTCATGTCTAGATTAAAGAGACTGCAGTCCAGATTAAAAATGCTGCAGTCATGTCCAGATTAAAGATGCTGCAGTCTAGATTAATGATGCTGCAGTCATGTCCAGATTAAAGATGCTGCAGTCATGTCCAGATTAAAGATGCTGCAGTCCAGATTAAATATGCTGCAGTCATGTCCAGATTAAAGATGCTGCAGTCCAGATTAAAAATGCTGCAGCCATGTCCAGATTAAAGAGGCTGCAGTCCAGATTAAAGATGCTGCAGTCCAGATTAAAGATGCTGCAGTCATGTCCAGATTAAAGAGGCTGCAGTCATGTCCAGATTAAAGAGGCTGCAGTCCAGATTAAAGAGGCTGCAGTCATGTCTAGATTAAAGAGGCTGCAGTCCAGATTAAAGAGGCTGCAGTCATGTCTAGATTAAAGAGGCTGCAGTCCAGATTAAAGATGCTGCAGTCATGTCCAGACTAAAGAGGATGCAGTCCAGATTAAAGATGCTGCAGTCATGTCCAGATTAATGATGCTGCAGTCATGTCCAGATAAAGAGGCTGCAGTCATGTCCAGATTTCCTGAGGTACAGAATCTCGAAAATTGCATAAATCTCTGGGCATTTCCTAATTTGCTCATGAGAAAATATTTAGGATTTTGGACATTGCTTTCAATGTAATATAATAGTTTATATATGAAATAGGAAATAGTTTACATGCAATAAAGAAAGTTAGACGTCTGTGGTGTATTGAATTACATATGTGTTTGTATGCACACGTGTTAGGATTAACTCCATGTGCATTTTGAAGATAATGAAATTAATGTAAAGATGAAATTGAATGTGTTTCTGCTTGTCGGTGTATGTCTCTTGTGTTGGCACGTGTTTGAAGGGACATGGTCTACAAGTGTTGCAAATGGCTCCTTAGAATTGAGGGGCATATTTACCAGATAATAACCAGGTGCTGCAAGCCATCTTGCTGCGGTGTGCTGTGGTGTGCTGCAGCATTAGGAAAGTGCAGGGATGCGTCGTATTTACAACAATAAGACGCATCCCTGTGCTTTTCTCCTGCGCTGGCGCACAATAGACTGCCTAGCGCCAACGCAGGCACCCTTACACCATGGTGCAAGGGTGCCTGTGTTGCAGGGAGGATTTTATTTGTGCAGGAAAATACACCTTCCTGTACAAAAACAATCATTGATGGGGTTTTCCTCCTTCTATGTGTGCTGCAGATTTCAGCACACATAGAAAGAGGAAAAAATGAGGAGAAATAAAGACATATCTACTTGTTGACCCACATTTAAGCCTCCCCTAGGGAGGCATTAGACTCTGCCGCATTCCCAGGTTTAAGAAATCTTGCAAATCTGGGAATGCATCAGAATCCATGGGTGTTGCTCAAGAACACCCACAGCAACACACATGGAATGCCCCTTTCACGCATACTAAGGCGTGAAATGGAGTCATATTTATAAGGCCATGAAAAGTCATGCAGGGTAGTTTTGTGTGGCCCTGTAAATATGGGCCAGCACAGTGTGTCACCGGAGCGTAACAAACGGGGATTCCGGTGGCACAAAGGGCTTGTAAATATGCCCCAAAGTTTTGAGATCACCCTTCTCCTGTCTATTCCCACCACCCGGCGGAGTTCCCCAATGCTTCATAGAAGCTTCTAACATTTTTAGGTTATCTTAACAGTTGCTGTCGCTATATCTCATTTTACCACTTCACATGCATACGCTGACATACCACATAGACATACATACAAAGACAAAGGGGCTCTGGATCAGGCCTCTTCAGCCATTAGCCTGTTTGACTCAGCCCCCTTCAGGCAGTCGCTTGATGCACTGTCTGTCATGTTTTGGTTAAGCTCATGGCATTTTGAGAATGTGTACATTATCAAAATAGTCTTTCCCAGGCCCTGTTCCTAATGACCTACAGGGAACCATACCAAGGGAGCCGCTCACAGCCAACTTCTATTTTTATTGATTTTCTGTGACATTGGAGGACCAGAGCGACTTTCTCTCCCATGACTGGCCACTCGCAGTAGGGAGCTTTGTCATTTAAGATCGGTGCACATGAATGGAAGCATTGTTCCCCTGCTGCTGCGCAAAGAGGGGGCTCCCTTTGGACACTGTGTGCACCCACTGGCAGTGCAGCAGAGCACCTTGGACTACTGATGGGCATTGGGACTCTGCAATGTCCATCAGTGCTCATTCTGCCCCAGGGCTACCTCACTGAGTGCTGTAGTTTGAGGCTGAGCTTTTCGTGGTGTAGCTTTCTGCCACTTTTTTCCCCCCAAACCTGTCTCATGTTCTTTCCTTTTTCCCAAATAAATGTAATAAGAGAAAAGAGCCGTGGCCACTGGGACACTGTATAGTAGAGAATAGGCACTGACTCTGACTTTCATAAAATATATATAGTATCGTTACAGCATTCTTTTGAAAGCAGAGCTATCAGTTTTAACACCTTCCGTGCTCATGACGAGCTCAACTCGTCATGAGGCACGGTGGCACTGTGCTCATCATGAACACAGCGCCACCGTGCAGCGTGATGAGCCAAGCTCGTTACAAGCACTGTGGCACTGCGTGCACCACCCTCCCCCCAGCTCCGCAGGGGAATTAGCCCCACGGCAAAGGGGTTAAGCAGAGCACATTTGGTGCATGGAATTAGGGCAGTCTGTTTTGACGTAATCTCGAGAAATTACTTGTTATATGGCTGTATGGGTGGCAGATCCTGCCCTCCCTTTCCCGGTCTGGCAGGTTAACAGCAACAGCTCAGCATTGGGGGGGTGCCTGTGGGGGGGAGGTTACTAAATGACCCACTACTTGTGTTTTTTTTTTGACAGCTTGATAAAGGACAGTCACACAAGTAGAAACAATTTCATTTACAGGTCACAGTCCCACAGCAGCATATAGTTTGAACTGAAGACATGAACTACTGCGGGCACTGATCCTGTAGGCCTCTCACTTATTCTGGATGCAGTAAATACCAATGCCGTTCTGCCTACTATCTTAACCACTCTGCGCAGTATCATGGTGTTGCAAAATGGCCCTCTCTGAAGGGTCACCCCAAAGTTTTTGCCTTCTACTCCTCTTTTTCTGACCTTCTTTTTCTGGGCTTTCAGACAATGGGCTCCTTACCACTGCTGACCATTGCTAAAGCACATACATTCTCTCCTTTAACCATGGTAAAATTGTTTTATACCTGTTTGTCATATTTAATTTACTTGTAAATCCCTTGTAAAGTGGTATAGCATATACCCAGGGCCTTGAATTAAATGCTACTAGCTGGCATGCAGCACTGATTTTGCCACCCACTGAAGTAGCCTTTCAAACCTGCCTCAGATCTGCCACTGCTGGGCCTTTGTGTGAAGTTTACTGCCACTTCAACTTGGCTTTTGACACTACTTGCAAAGCTTGAAACTCCCCTCTCATTACACATGCCATCCCTGACGAAGGCCCCATGTAGCCCTAAGGGCAGGATTCTGTGTAAATGAAAGGTAAGAAATGTACTGTGACGTTTTGCATGTCCTGTTGGTGACAAACATTGAGAATGTCTTAATACATTTTAAGCTCCAATTTCTGATCAGAAAATAGTAGCTTTTTCACATTTCATATGTTTGTGATGGTTTTGACTAATCCTCATTACTGGTAAAGTTGGATTTGGCATTACTATTTTAGAAATTACACTTTTAGGAACTGGACATTTCTCTGTGCTTATAACTGTGTGCTTTGCAGCCTGTCTCCAATACACGTCTGGGCTGGGTGACCGCTATAATTTTTGCATTCCCTAAGGACAGCCACAATACAGGACGGATAATCCTGATAAGATGACGGCAGCATGCACAAGAACCTATGAACTTTTTCCCTACTGAAGAAATAATCCTGATAAGATAATGGCAGCATGCACAAGAACCTATAAACTTTTTCCCTACTGAAGAACGCATGCTGAGAGTGGTAATAATCCTGATAAGATGACGGCAGCATGCACAAGAACCTATGAACTTTTTCCCTACTGAAGGTGTCTGCGGCGTGCCCCACCCCCCTTGACTGTTGAAAAGGCTCCCTCGAGCCACGAGCTGACGAGCTCAGGGGTGCGCGACGCATGCTGAGAGTGGTAATAATCCCGATAAGATGACGGCAGCATGCACAAGAACCTATGAACTTTTTCCCTACTGAAGATGTCCGCGGCGTGCCCCACCCCCCTTGACTGTTGAAAAGGCTCCCTCGAGCCACGAGCTGACGAGCTCAGGGGTGCGCGACGCATGCTGAGAGTGGTAATAATCCTGATAAGATGACGGCAGCATGCACAAGAACCTATGAACTTTTTCCCTACTGAAGAGAAAGGAATTTCGAAACACGTGTATAGGGATACGGGCACTGGCCATGAAACTTTACTTGGAATATGGGCACTGGCCATGAAACTTCACTTATCTGAAGCAAGCATCCATGAAAACTTCATTTACCACGATGCAATAAGGTAAACACGTTGTGCATGTCCGCGGCGTGCCCCACCCCCCTTGACTGTTGAAAAGGCTCCCTCGAGCCACGAGCTGACGAGCTCAGGGGTGCGCGACGCATGCTGAGAGTGGTAATAATCCTGATAAGATGACGGCAGCATGCACAAGAACCTATGAACTTTTTCCCTACTGAAGAGAAAGGAATTTGGAAACACGTGTATAGGGATACGGGCACTGGCCATGAAACTTTACTTGGAATATGGGCACTGGCCATGGAACTTCACTTATCTGAAGCAAGCACCCATGAAAACTTCATTTACCACGATGCAATAAGGTAAACACGTTGTGCATGTCCGCGGCGTGCCCCACCCCCCTTGACTGTTGAAAAGGCTCCCTCGAGCCACGAGCTGACGAGCTCAGGGGTGCGCGACGCATGCTGAGAGTGGTAATAATCCTGATAAGATGACGGCAGCATGCACAAGAACCTATGAACTTTTTCCCTACTGAAGAGAAAGGAATTTCGAAACACGTGTATAGGGATACGGGCACTGGCCATGAAACTTTATTTGGAATATGGGCACTGGCCATGAAACTTCACTTATCTGAAGCAAGCACCCATGAAAACTTCATTTACCACGATGCAATAAGGTAAACACGTTGTGCATGTCCGCGGCGTGCCCCACCCCCCTTGACTGTTGAAAAGGCTCCCTCGAGCCACGAGCTGACGAGCTCAGGGGTGCGCGACGCATGCTGAGAGTGGTAATAATCCTGATAAGATGACGGCAGCATGCACAAGAACCTATGAACTTTTTCCCTACTGAAGAGAAAGGAATTTCGAAACACGTGTATAGGGATACGGGCACTGGCCATGAAACTTTACTTGGAATATGGGCACTGGCCATGAAACTTCACTTATCTGAAGCAAGCACCCATGAAAACTTCATTTACCACGATACAATAAGGTAAACACGTTGTGCATGTCCGCGGCGTGCCCCACCCCCCTTGACTGTTGAAAAGGCTCCCTCGAGCCACGAGCTGACGAGCTCAGGGGTGCGCGACACATGCTGAGAGTGGTAATAATCCTGATAAGATGACGGCAGCATGCACAAGAACCTATGAACTTTTTCCCTACTGAAGAGAAAGGAATTTGGAAACACGTGTATAGGGATACGGGCACTGGCCATGAAACTTTACTTGGAATATGGGCACTGGCCATGAAACTTCACTTATCTGAAGCAAGCACCCATGAAAACTTCATTTACCACGATGCAATAAGGTAAACACGTTGTGCATGTCCGCGGCGTGCCCCACCCCCCTTGACTGTTGAAAAGGCTCCCTCGAGCCACGAGCTGACGAGCTCAGGGGTGCGCGACGCATGCTGAGAGTGGTAATAATCCTGATAAGATGACGGCAGCATGCACAAGAACCTATTAACTTTTTCCCTACTGAAGAGAAAGGAATTTCGAAACACGTGTATAGGGATACGGGCACTGGCCATGAAACTTTACTTGGAATATGGGCACTGGCCATGAAACTTCACTTATCTGAAGCAAGCACCCATGAAAACTTCATTTACCATGATGCAATAAGGTAAACACGTTGTGCATGTCCGCGGCGTGCCCCACCCCCCTTGACTGTTGAAAAGGCTCCCTCGAGCCAGGAGCTGACGAGCTCAGGGGTGCGTGACGCATGCTGAGAGTGATAATAATCCTGATAAGATGACGGCAGCATGCACAAGAACCTATGAACTTTTTCCCTACTGAAGAGAAAGGAATTTGGAAACACGTGTATAGGGATACGGGCACTGGCCATGAAACTTTACTTGGAATATGGGCACTGGCCATGAAACTTCACTTATCTGAAGCAAGCACCCATGAAAACTTCATTTACCACGATGCAATAGGGTAAACACGTTGTGCATGTCCGCGGCGTGCCCCACCCCCCTTGAATACAGGAAGGATACCTCCTACATACATCTGAATTCTAATGGCCTTGCCTGGGCAGGGTGAAAGGTAGGACCTAATGCTTCACTTGAATAGGCAGTGTTATTTTCCCACACAAAGGACTGATTAACCCCACGGATAGCCTGGGAGACAGGACTGAGTTGAAAGGGATACTTGCACACTTCAGAGCGCTGCTTTAAAGTCACTCCCACATCAAAGGAACTTTTGGGTATAAGTACTGGGTCTCTGACCCCATCAAATCCGACACTTCTGGTTCTTGAACTGAAACTCTTTCAGAAGGACTGCTCTGCTGCTTAAAGGACTCCACTGGACTGCTTATCTGGAAGGTCTGCTTTTCTGTTTGTTGTCCTGCTGCCTGCTGCTCTCTGACTCTGCTGAAAGAGAGCTGGCCTCTGCCTTCCCTCCAAGTGATCTCCAAGGGCTTGTTGGCTTACCTCCTGTTGCTTGAGAACCAGGGATATCAAAGTCTCTATCCCTGCTCCTGTTCCTGGTTCACTTGAAGTGGCACAGATACTTGTAACATGGATTTTGATGAATCTCCTGTCTTCGTGTAGCACAGCCGGTGCATTGACCCAGTTGTGGGAGCAAAATCACTGCAACATATCAGAACCTGAACTTTTCCTCCAGAAATCGATGCATCGGACAGTGTATCACTGCCATGCTTGGTGATATCAACGCATGCACTCGACTGCATGGCAGAATCCAGCTCATCGCTCAACGCCTCTCAACTCCTGCACTTGTCTTTGGAACTGGTGAATCACCTTCCCTGTGTGGAGAAGATTGACGCATCTCGTTGCTTGTGACCAGGAAAGGTACTTGGTTCAGTGGGGCCTGCGTGGGTCCTGTAACAGGCCTGCACTTCCACGAGGTTGACTCGAACTTTGCCCCAGTCCAGCATGACCTAAAGTAACCTTTCTAGCACTATTTGCTTCTTAGTACTTTAATGCATTTAAATTCCAAGTTCAGAGAACTTTATTTGGAAGAGAATTCCCCCATTAAAATAATATAAGTACATCAGATAAAAGAAACAGCTTTACTGCATGTATTAATTTGAAATGTAATATCTCAACTTCAATACATTAGGTTTTTGTCATTTTGGTGTTGGATTGTTCAGAGTATAATAATCTATTTTTCTAAACCTGTGTGGAATATTTTTGTGGTGTATTCATTGTGTTTCTGTGTGTGTGCACAAAATACTTTTTACATTGCCTCTTTAGATAAGCCTGACTACTCTGTACCAAGCTACCAGAGGGTGAGCAAATGTTATCTTTTAGTGTATATCTAGCTTAACCTGACTAGAGTGGTGGTCCCTGCCTGGCCTGGGTGCATATCTCAGCAAACCAGGAATCCAATTTCCAACACATGGCGTCAACACATCCTTCCTTCTGGTCACACCCCTTGCAAATACCTGCCAAGACCTCAGTAATAATAGTGCCAGCCTTCCATTGCCCAGCCAATGTCAGTACTTAGTAGCGAGCATGTGTAGCAGGCACTCACAGAGTGAATACTTGCTGCAGAAGAGTTAATCTGGCTAAAGCTCATTAGAAAGGATGACAGGTGATACCTTTGCTTTTTGAGTGCAGCTGTTTTACCGGAGTAGAACATTTCTGTTCAGTTTTGTAAGACTGCCATTTTAATTACCTCCTTATTATCTTAAAGTTGCCAAAACATGCTTAAGCATATGCAAAAACGGCTTAGTTAGGTTCCATTATTTTACAGAGGCTGCATTGAGGCAGTAGGCACAATGTTAGGGTAACTGATGTAAAACACAAAAGCTAATCAATGAAAGACTGAAAAGTCAATATGTTATGTCGTGATACTGACATCATGCAAAACACAATTGTGAGTGCAGATCTTTTATCTGTTATTTACTGGGCTCTATGAGAATCCTCCTTCATTTTCTTTCTATAATTGTGCAAATCTACAGATTTTACCAAGGACATATATCTTAAGAACATATTACAGACTGTCGTAAAGCTGGCTCTTAGGCACTATGGCTTCTGTAATGCTTTCAGGAGGGTTAATCAGCATTACCTCCCTGGCATTATTGTTTTATCATTCTGGAGAGGTGCTCCACAGCAGCTCAGATGTTCCTGTCTTTAACAAAAGCATGGTAAGTGAACAGCGAATTTGTATGTAAACAAGTTCTTTATAATGAGAAATGTAAGTTCTTAATGATAAATCTAAGGTCTTCACACATGGAGAGTTGTCTTGGTAGGCTTCTGTGTTTTTCACCTACCCTCTTAAGAATGGAACACATGTGACTCCTGTTTAAAGATGGAAGTATATATTGTAAACAAAATGATGTTCATTTTGTTATGCCATTCGTTTGGTGGAATGTAAGTATATCTCATGCTATAGTCAATTCAGAGCAGTGAGGCTGTGGTGGGAATATAGGGGCATATTACCAAGCAATAGCGATAATTATCGCTATTGCTTGGTTAGAGACAAAAATTTACCGCTGAGCTGCGCCAATTTTTATCGCAGATAAACCTTGGTATTACCAAGGTTTATCGCAAATGCGATAAAAAACGGCCGCAATGCATGAATATCGCTGAAAAGTCAGCGATATTCATGCATTAACGAGCTAATGCTCTTAGCCATGTTATCCATCTCCCATTGGATAACATGGCTAAGAACTGCTCAGGGCAGGTGTTAGCTTTTGGAGATATTTGCGCTTAGCGCGAATATCTCCAAAAGTTGGTAATAGGAGATAGCGATGTTAGCCACTGTTTCCAGTCGCTAAAATCTTGGCACGCCCACTTTGCATGTCATTAGTGATAAATGTCACTGACATGCAAAGTGGGACTCAAGATGGTCGCTATCTCCTACTAGCTGTCGCTAACTGGTGTTAGCGACAGCTAGGTAATAGAGAGATAATTTTATCTCCGCTTTCTTGGCTTTTAAAGCCAAAAAGCGGAATAAAGTCCACATTTGTAAAGCGCACAATCACCCGTAAGGGTCTCTAGGCGCTGGGGGGCCGTCGGGAAGATTAAGCGAGCTATTGCCCAGAGTCACATGGTGCTGGGCTGACCTGCCGCCGGAGCCGGGGATCGAACTGTGTTCCCCAGATTCCAGCGTCAGTCGCCCTGGCCGCGGCGCCACACCTCTTCCACAATATGCCCCATAGAATTATGGGGAGGGAGAGGATGCAGTGTTATGCCAGATCTGCCTACTTAGGAAGTGGGGAACCAGGTTCGAGTCCCAGGGTCGGCTCAAAATGATATGATTCTGGGCAAATCACTTCGGGCCTGATTAAGAGTTCAGTGGATGGGATACTCCAGCACAAACATGACAGATATCCATTCGCCCACACTACAAGTTCCATAGGATAGAATGGAAGTGTATTTTGGAGGACGGGATATCCGTCACGTATGAGACGGAGTATCCCATCTACCAAACTCGTAATCAGGACCTTAATCTCCTTGTGCCTAAAAAATGAATGTGACCTTGTGTAATGTAATTGATGCTTATGTAAAGCGCATAAATACCTTTAGGTCGATTTTGCGCTATTTAAAACTGCAAACAAAAACGCATTAAGTGCACAGTTTGAGAATGAGGTACATTGGTGGAGCTATGTGCAAATGTATGCAGCAGCTACAGTGACAGTGGTCTGGAAGGAGGTGCACTGCTCGAGAAGTGTAAGCATAAAGGAAATGGCTAAAGTAATGAAGGTCTGGAACAAGTACATTAAACTAGCTGTGTGGGAATGGATATGATATCTTATGATATTTTGATGTGAAATGAAGAGCATAAGTTGAGCAGGATCAAACCTGTTGAGCAGTGTCGCACCTCATGATGCCTCTAAGCTCCTTACCAATTTCACCTCCTGTGCCCCACCTCACTTGGGGCCTGATATATGCAAGTGTTTTTCCAATTCTGTATCTATGGCAAAATGTATCAGTACATATGGGTCTTGGTGTCATATTTTGATGCTTCTCCTGCTCAGTTCCATTATGCAGAATTCCAGCCAGCTGGCAGGTTTCCTTTTCAGGTCTGCCTTTCACTGTGTCTGAGCATTCTGATGTGAATGCATGACTGAGGGTTAACGAGTTACTGCTTGGTAAGAGAGTGAGAACACATGTTCGTGTTGATTTGAGTGCATGTGTGGGGGTAATAGGTGAACCGGTGTACACTTAGTGAATTCATGCGTGTTGATGTGATAGTGCATGAGTGAAATCTTGGCTAAGCTGCGGTGAGTTGGACGTTGTTGAGACAGCGAGCCAGTGAACCAGTGATTGCTATGAATTAGTGTCATGGGTGATCTGATGTGAGAGGCGCATGGTGAGATGGTTGAGTGGATGCATGAGTACTGAGCAGTTGTTAGTGCATATGTGAGGCCCATAGATGAGTTGGTGCAGCTGCAGTTGGACAGTTCCATGGCGTTCCATCTCTGATTCACACCTCCTGGCTCCCCCCCTGCTCCTTCATACCTTATGCTGCCCCATCTCAGCTCCTTCACACCTTCTGTTGTCCCTGGCTCAGCTCTTTCACACATTCTGCTGCTCACACAGCTTAGAGAGCCTTCACAACTTTTGCTGCTACCCTACGCTCTTCTTTCCAACAATGGCCTCCGAATCACCCCTCCTGCTGCTTCCTTGTTTCCTCCTTCTGACCTCATGCTTCTCCTTTCCACTGCCTGCTGCTTCCCCGTTCAGTCAGTCCCATTTTCTACTGCTCCACTGTGCTCAGCTTCCTTCAGACATTATTTAGGCCATTTTCAGTTCATGTGTCTGAGTGCATTGAAGTGAGTGAGTAAAGGAGTGATGTTCCTGGGTAAGCTGGTATAAGTGTGCATATCGTAGGAGAGTGAGTGAAAGCAGGACTATGTTGATGTGAACAAGTGCATGGCTGAGGGTCTTGTGTGAGTGGGTGCAAAATGTGCTCCCAATGTCTGAGTGAGTGAAGGTCACCCTTGAATTAGTGTGAAGCTCTTTTTCATTCCATTTATATGTGCCTGAGGATATTGATGGAAGCGTAAAAGTAGGTATCACAGGCGAAATTATGTGAGTTTTTGCTTGATGAGATTGAGTGAATGTATGAGTGTGTGCATGTGAATGAAAGCATGAGTGAATGACAGCTTATATGAACTTTATGGCTGAGCTGGCTATTAGAGTGTGGATCATGTGTAAGTTGTAGTTAGTGGGTGCAAGTTGAGAAAGTGAATACATGTAAGAGGGCATAGATGTCAGTGAGCTCATGAGTGAGTGACAAGTGAGACAGTGAATGAATGCATGAGAGTGTTGTGAATACAGAGTAATAGTAATGTGTGAGTGGGTGTACAGTGAGTCAATGCATTTGTATTGATGTGGATGCATGAGTGAAAGTATTTGATGAGCTGCTGTGAGTAGGCAATAGTGAAACAGTGAGTGAGTTCATCAGTGCATTGACGTAGTTGAAGTTCATGGTGAGCACATGGCCAACCACTCATTCTGCAACACACTCCCGTAGAAAACAATGCAGACAGGGAATTAACCTAACATCAGATGGACTGTCTTGTACCTGTTGTCTTTAAATTGTGCAAATCTACAGGTTTTACCAAGGACATATATCTTAAGAACATATTGCAGAATGTCGTAAAGCTGGCTCTTAGGCACTATGGCGTCTGTACTGCTTTCAGGAGGGTTAATCATCATTACCTCTCTGGCATTATTGTTTCATTATTCTGGAGAGATGCTACACAGCAGCTCAGATGCTCCTGTGTTTAATAAAAGCATGGTAAGTGAACAGCGAATTTGTATGTAAACAAGTTCTTTATAAGGAGTAATGTAAGTTCTTAATGATAAATCTAAGGTCTTTACACATGGAGAGTTGTCTTGGTAGGCTTCTGTGTTTTTCACCTACCCTCTTAAGAATAGAACACATGTGACTCCTGTTTAAAGATGGAAGTATATATTGTAAACAAAATGATGTTCATTTTGTTATGCCATTCGTTTGGTAGAATGTAAGTATATCTCATGCTATAATATAGAATTATGGGGAGGGAGAGGATGTGGTGTTACGTCAGATCTGCCTACTCAGGAACAGGGGAACCGGGGGGCATATTATCAAGAACGGCGATAAAATTATCGCTGCTTTAGCGGTAGGAAACTGCCACTAAAGCGGCGATAATGGGCTTGATAATATGCCCTTGTGAATTCCCATAGCAGCCCAGGTTAACACCAGAACCTGGGCTGCTATGGGAATTCACAAGAGCATATTATCAAGCCCATTATCGCTGCTTTAGCGGCAGTCCAACAAATGTTAAAGTAATTAAATCAATGCTAAATTGAAATCTTCATATATGGTATATGTAAACAAATTGTTTCCACACAGATTGTCCCATCAAGCACTAGATATGCCAGGGAATACAATGACTCCTCACCACCAGTTGATCAGAAAATGTCTGTGTCAGAAAGAATCATCAGAAGAAGGATGAATCCTACTTGATCTGTGTGCGAAGAAGCCGCCTCTTTTCTCCACTTGAATCCAGGGCTGGAAGTGCTATCCAAAGGTCAATTGGGTGCTCCCTGTACCTCATCACTAACATAAAAGCTAAGGTTAAAGACGTGCTCCATCGTGTGTGGAAGAATTAGCTGCCTAGTTGGCATCAGACTGTACTGGCCCCTGTTTTAACCATACCCTGAAAAAGACTTGGACCACAGTAGCCTGTTCTCTGACTAGGAGTGATGTTTCATGCATCTTCAAAAAGGTGGAATTTGTAATTGTTTCCACCTCATGAGGACTATCCCCCATTTCAGTGGTTAAATGCACACTGCTTGTGTTTTGTCATAGCTATCAGTGTTGAGTAGAATGTTCTTAGTAAACCTTCTAGCATGATATTGTGAAAGGTAATTTGTTATGGTTACTCACACCCAAATCAATTCAGTTTCTCACAATACGAATTTTAAAATACAGAATGGTTGCGCAAAGTTAGAATTTGGGAAGAACGTGTAGCATTTCGAACAGTTCCAAGATCAAAAAGCATTGGCAAAGCCAAAATACCTTGCCTTTCAATGGCTTGAACAGAACTTTTGACTTTGCCAATGTTTTTTGGTGATCCTGTTCTGCATCACCCATAGAAGCAAAAAGCTAGATGATGTATAAGATACAGTCATTGGCAAACCGGCGAATTCCCTGTCTGCAATACGCAGATGACATAGTCCTGCTGAGCAAAACCCCAGTTGGTCTACAAAGAGCTCTAAACATCTTATCAGTGTACTTAAGACAAGAAGGTCTGGACTTAAACAAAGAAAAAACCAAAGTGGTCCGTTTAGTAGACCCAAAAAAACTTAGTTACACATGGACGTTCAACGAGACGAAGGTGAACGAACAAGGTTCGTATAAATACCTCGGAGTAACAATATCCCAGGGAGCAAAACAAACGGAGCATATAACTGCAATACACGCAAAAGCCCAAAGTCTAATCTTTGCATACCGGTTGCTAAAAACAAAAATGAATTGCCCGAACTACAATCACCTCTTGAAGGTCATGTCAGCACAAATCTTACCATCATTGTCTTACGGTCTCGTCACCTGGTGTGGCAAGGAAATAGACCTATTAAATGAGCTCCAAACCAAAATCTATAAAGCAGTTTTTAATCTTCCAAAGAGTGCTTCAGCCCCGCAAGTAAGGCTAGAATTCGGTCTGCAAAACCAGAAATATAGGAGCATGAGCGGCTTCATAAAACTGTGTCACAAGTTAAGATCTGCAGATCCGGATTCAATGGATTGGTTAAACTGGGAAGCCATAAAAAATCAAGGAGTGAAGGGAACCCTGTGCCCTTGGGGGAAACATTTGAAAACCTGCGTAATAGAGCTGGGGCTGGAAGGAGCATGGGAGTCTGTCACGGATAAAGCAACCATAAGTAGATTAGCCAACAAGGCAGCACGGATGAAATCTTTCCAAGAAGACAAAGCGTTACTTCTCAAGCGGCGACATGGTTGGACCATAATCAACTCCTTCAAAGCTAGACGACCGCATGCATACTTAACCTCTCACTTCAATGTGCACATAAAAAGAGCCTTTACAGCCTATAGGATGGGTATGCACATTTCGAAGGACTTAGTACCATCCTGGAAAGGTAATCACCAGACCGAGAGTTGTAGACTTTGTGGCTACAAAACTGAATCACTAGCTCACTTTTTGTGCGTCTGTCCGGCTCTCCTGGAACAACGTTGTCGTTTACTAAAGCAGATCTGCAACAAGTTAAAAATCCGCACCTGCAGGCAAGCGGTAACTTGTTGGCTGGGAGGGAGCTCAATTATCTTGGCATGCCGGGGAATAAAATTACTGGCAGAAGTGAAAAAATGTCTGAGTCTTGTGGAACAAGGACAGGGTGAAAGAAGTGGGTTAACTAACGCTGCCCTGATCCCAATGACTGGTAATCCTTGCACAAACATGCAATAACACTTTGACCTCCCAATGCCGGTGGGAGTTTCCCCGGAAGAAACCCCTTTTAAAACTGTGTTACATCATTTTAACAAAGGAAGAGTCTAATCTTTTTAGTAAGCATTTTTTTTGTATCATAACATTAATATGTGGAAATTGTAATGATTTTAATTAATTATGCAATAAACCTCTTTTTTTTTTACTATAAGATACAGTAGCCTGGCATTATGATATAAGTGTTCACATATGTCATGACTCAGGAGAAATGTTTATGTTTTAATTTACCTTTCCAGTCAAGAAGGTGGATTTCTATTTTTGAGCATTAAATTAAAAACATATAAAACCTGTACCCAAACACTTAGAGTAGTTTGGCTGAAAATTTCGGCTGTGATACCCTTCAAAAAAGAAAAAAAAAGAGTTTAAAAAATAATGAGGTATGAAGGCAATTTGAGGATAGGGCTAGTAAGCACTAAAGAGCGGTAGGAGCAGGAGGAGGTACAACTGAGGAGCTGAGTAAGGTCGTGCATTAATTAAAAAAATATTCAAAAACAATGAGACAGAGAAGCAATGGACAAACTGAACAGGGGGGATAGTCTGCAGAGGATGGGATTTTAGTGCGAAAGCAGCAAAAAAGGGCACGAGCAAGGAAGCACATGCACTCTCATGCAGTGATGAAAAAAGAAAACAATTGTTTCCTGAATACAAGCAGTTGAAATATATAACAGTTCAGTTAAAAAGGATGGAAAAGAAGCTATGTTACAGGAAGGCTAAAAGCTGCAATTGGCAAACCTTAAAAATGAAGGTAGAGGCTATGTACCCAGATGCAGAGTAAATAGTGATTATTTTCTCGGATATTTACTCGGCAGCTTGCTAAATAATAGAAATGATTTACTATTTGGCCAGTAGCTTTTAAAAAGCAGAGAACCCACACTATTTACCCTGCCGCTGGCTACTTACTAGTGGTGGGGGGGGGTTTCGACTGATGACGACGAGGGAAAATGTATTATTTATTTAATTTTCCATCATTGTCAACTGTCGAAATCCCCCCCAACCCGCCCAACCACACCACCGCACTTATATGCGCGGGCAGCGGCAGGTTACCAACAATTACCAACAATAAAAGGATCAGGGCCACTGACAAATGGTCATCCTTATAAAGCCTGGGGGGAGTCAACGGAGTTCCGCATTGCATTCTGAAGCACACATAAAAAGAGGAAAATGACTCTTCCATTTCTGCATGAAAACAATCCTATTTGTAATGCAGGTACCCTTTCACCATGGTGCAAGGAAGTCTGCATTGGCGCTAGGCAGCACACAGCGCACCAGCACAGGGAGAGAGCAGAAATATGTAATTTTTGTGTAGATATGGCACATTTCTACTCTCCCCCTGTCATGCAATGCAGCACCGCAAGTTGTCTTGCTGCCTAGCATTGTTTGACTTCTTAATAAATCTGCCCCTTGCTACATAGCTACCTCACATACACACCAATGGAATGCCAGTGCAAAGATCTGATGGTCACACAAAATCCTCTTTGGGCTATAAAGATGATCTATCTGGAACCTCCATCACCCCATTTCTGCCCATAGGTCCTTCTCATGATCTTGAGCTTCCCTTTGTTGATTGCAATATCCCTTTGGTGGCCATTAACCAATGTTCCTGACTTCAGCCATTTGAGTTTCTAAAACCCTTTCTGCCATCTTTTACACACCACCCTAATTTTTTTTACCCATCCACCTTTAAACTCCCCTGACAAATTTAAATTGATATGCCCTCAGATACACCCTCAGACTACTGTGCCAGCAACATAAAGTATTGTCAACACTCAGAGGTCAGTGTGTAAAAGTCCTAGCTTTTTATTTAGTTTGCATGCTCTGATTTTCAGCAAGTACTTATCAGTTATATGCTTCGGCTGAAGAGGTGGGGGTTTCTAGTGGTTGGCAGTATAAGAAGCATGAATAAGAACCATTTACAAAAGTGATATCCTTATACTTGTGGCCTAGACTCACAAAAGTGTTCTGTTCCTTCGCTCCCATGTCCATTTATGTCTCTAGGTGTTGGTTCTCCTCCTAGTCCTCCTTTTCTGGGTTGATTTGGTGCTCCTAATCCTCATCCTGGCCCTTGTCTAACTAGTTCTGGTCATCCTTTTACTGGTTTCCTAAATATGGGGGTCCTCGTTGAAGTCCTTCCTGTTCCTGGTCTTCCTAGCCCTGCTCCTGGCTCAAACTTGTATTAGCCCTTCCTGAACCTGGTACTACTGATCCTCATCCTGGTCATGCGGGTGTGCTGGGTCTTATCCACCTAGCTCTCTTGTCCTGGTTCTCCTAGGGCTGGCACTCCCAGTCTTCCTGGTTGGAGTAGTTCTGATTCTCCTTGTTCTGGTCCTTGTTGTCCATCTGGGACTGCCTCCACTGGCTCTGGTCCTCCTACTTAGGTAATCTTGAGCTAGATCTGGTCATTTTGGTATTGGTCTGGTCCCATTGGTCCTTGTGGCTCTGGTTGTCTATGGTCCCCTGATCCTCGCCAGCCTGGTCCTAATACCTCCACTCCTAGCCCTTCTACTCAACTGATAACTTTGGTTGTGATGGGGCGTGGCTACGGCGCTGAGCGGAATGGCTGCCTCGTAGGGGAGCTCCACGCGCCTGGACCCTATACTGGACAAATCCCATCCTTTCCCCGCTAAATTCAAGCTGGTACCGCACCTGGGAGGCCCGGGAGGGCAAAGGAGCAGAGTGCGCTACATTATCGCGCCGAGACGCTGTGCCTTTAAACGTTAGTTCCGAAGACTCTGAGCGGTTGCGTGAGGATTAAGATGGCGGCGCCGCACTCGGCACAGTGGGTGCGCCATCTGGGCCTGCCTGGGAGAGGCTGTCTCCGAAGCGGATGTTGGCAGGACTGTGAGAGGCGAGGCCGTGGACTGAAACAGCCGCGTGGGGGCTTGGCTGCGAGTGGTGCGGCTGAGGGACGCTGCCCGACGAGAGCAGTGCCGCAGACCCAAGAACCGGGACCGAGCCAGCGGGGGTTCCGGCCTGGCTCGGCCCTGGGTGCCTGGCGGCTGACAGAGGAGGCTGCGGAGCACAATCGGAGGCCTGCTCTTGCCCGGCCCGGCCACGGAGAAAGGAGCACGGAGCGGTCCGGCAGGAAGACTGCGGCTGGTGAGTTGAGCGCTGGTCTGGATGGAGCCTGCGGGGGCTTGTGGCGCGGGGCTCGAGGGACCGCACTCCCTGAATAGGTGGTGGTGCCTGGTGGGTCCTGTGCGACGGGCCTTTGAGGGTTGGGTCTGGGATAGTGACACTCGCAGCGCCTGAAGGGGATCTGCGCTGCTTGTGGGTACTGCGGGGCACCACCGAGTGGCTGCATTGCTATTTCCCTGGATTGGACTTGATAGGGAATAGGTAGGCGGCCGTGGGTGTGGACTCGGCGGGGTCTGCGAGTGGTGGGGAGCCTGGATGGTGAGGTGGGTGGCTGCGGCCAGTGCATAGTGCGGCGGCCGGGCGACGGTTGGTGCCCCCCTCCCCCCACTTCTGTGCCACGCCGCAGGAGCACAAGACTGGCTGCACTGACTACCTGACCTTGGGGCACAGTAAAGCGGCAGAGATGAGGCACGGAGTGTGGGCTCGGAGGAGGTCTGGAAGTGGCCGCACTGTCCAGCCCACGCACAAATCAGGGCCCGTGAAGGTGTAGGAGTTGTCGCATTGTTGGAGCAGACCACGTGGAAACATGGGCAAGACCGAGCCCAGGCAAGCTAAATTGACTTTTGAAAATAAGCGTCAGACTCGTGCGGTGGAGGGTCAGCATGAACAGGGCGGGGCTGGGGGGGCAGGATCCGCGCCAGATGAAACGGAGGATGACACCCGCACGATCCTCCTGGAATTAGGGGTGGGAATGAAGTCTATCGATAGTAAGATTGACGCACTGGCTACTGGCCTTGACATAGTAAAGGAAAAGGTCGACAACACGAAAAGTGGCTAGACGTTCTGGAAAACAGGATGTCCGATGGACACGACACGCAGGCAGAGACCCGCATGCAACTCCGCCAAATGGAAAAAGTCCTGGAAGTGATTAGTGCGAAAAATGAAGACTTGGAGGCGCGGTCTAGGCGCAATAATGTGAGAATTCTTGGCCTATCGGAGTCAACACCCATTTCCAAGATGGAGCCTTTCATCGATGGCATGCTGCGAAAGCTATTCGGCACTGCCCTGTCCAGTATGATGATTGTGGAGCGGGCTCACAGGTCCTTGGGGCCCAGACCTAAACCGGGTGCGCCCCCGAGGCTGATCATTGCCAGGCTACTTAATTATGCAGATCGAGACTCCATCCTGAGGGAAGCTAGGGCAAAAGAACCGGTGGTGTATAAGGGTGATACCCTGTCCTTCTTTCCTGATTATACTCCGACGGTACAGGCAGCGCGCCGAGAATTTGTCCCAGTGAAGAGACTGCTACGGGAGACGAAGGTGCCGTATGCTATGCTCTATCCTGCAAAACTGAAAATATCCTATGAGGAACAGTCACACTTCTTCACAGATGCTAAATCTGCGTTAAAATTCACAAAACACTTCTGCAAGAGCAAGCCAAAGGAACGCCAGCCACCTGTGGACCAGACGGCCTCCGGATTAGATGATGCAGACTGATGGACTGGTGACTGTTGAACTATGTGAATAACTCATGATAAAACTGATGGGCCTCTCCCATTAGCCAGTTGGAGTGCAACACACCTGAATAGAATAGTTTGTTAAATTGGGGCAGGCGGGAGTTACCGTTTTCTTTTATTCTGCTTGATGCTCTCTCGGGGACACGGGGCGGGGCGCTGCATTGTATACAGATGACGATTTGAAAGCGAATCAGCGGTACTATTATGGAAATAGTCCCGGCGGCCGCACTACGGTGCGTGTACACGCTGCTGTGCTTCTTCCCCCATCGGGGAATACCCACATGGTTGTTGTCAAGAGGGAGAGGGGAGGGGCTAGTCTCGACCTGTTTGGGAGGTTGGAGTGGGTGGCGGGAAGGGGATGGCGGGTTCTTTGTGGATTTTGTATATGTTGGTTTTATTTTTTTTCTTTGAATGTCGAGATCGATCACGAAAGCGTAGAACTGTATTCACTGTGCAAGACAGTGGTGTTGCTCTGTGTCTGCTTGTGCGATGTCCTGAAGGGCTTTCGGACACATCCTACTATATTTGTAACAAACAATACTTAATGGCTGAAAACATGATGATGCTAACTTGGAATGTCCGTGGCCTAAACTCCCCCAAAAAAGGAAGACAAGTGGCTGCATACTTAAACCGACATGGGGTACAAATTGCGCTGTTGCAGGAGACACACTTGGCTCCACACGTGGCATGTGGTGCACTAGGCAGATGGGCAGGTTTTCAATGTGCGGCCTCGTACTCTTCTTATACGAGAGGAGTGCTAATCCTGGTCAAGAGAGGGGTCGATTTTCAAATGCTACACACATATGCGGATGATATGGGGAGATGTGTGATGGTGTGTGGGAAGTTGCATGGTACGTTGGTGATCATTGTGAATATGTATGGCCCCATAGTAGATGACCCGATGTGCGTGGCTCGCATCTGTGCTCAACTGAGGGACTGGCCTGCTGCGCCTGTCATATGGGGAGGTGATCTGAATACGTATTTAGACGCACAGTTGGATAAGTCTAACCTGGAGACGCACCGCACCCCCCGAGTAGCTACGAGTGTGTTGAGGGCCATGGAGGAGTTTGGTTTACAGGATGTTTGGAGAGTGCGTAATCCAGAAAGGAAAGAAGGTACACATGCGACGCCTGTGCATGGGAGTTGGTCGAGACTTGACTACTGGCTGGTTAGTGATGACCTTATGGAATGGGTGGTAGAGGTGGGTCCCCTTGCCCGCACGCTATCGGACCACAACCCAGTACGCTTACTCTAGAGAACTCTGGGCGGGGTGTGACGTCCTTTCACGTGGCGACTGCGCGCAGAGGCACTTCTAGACCGCATCTATGACAAAACCATACACGATGCTATAGAGCAATACTTCATGTTGAATGAGGGCACGGTTGACCAGGTGGCGACGCTGTGGGAGGCCTTTAAGGTCACCATCAGGGGTACATGTATTGGTACGGCAGCTGGCATACTTAGGGATATCAGAACACAGCTGCAGCGCCTTGAATCTGAAATGCAGGAGCTTGAGCGAGATTATACTGACCGGCCTGCGCTATCTACACTTGCTAAACTGCGAGAACTGATGGTAGAATACGACACACAAGCGGAGGCAGAGATTAAATACATTTATCGTAGACAGGGGGCCCGCAGATATGGAGAGGCAGGCAGGCCGGGAAGAACGCTTGCGTTCAAGATAAAAGTGAGACTAGAGCATCAACGGGTGGACAGGATAGTGAATGACGCGGGAGCCGAGTATTACACTCCAGAAGACATAACGGAACGATTCCGTAAATTTTATGCGGATTTGTATGAAACGCAGAGTACGCTTACTACCGAGGAATTTGATGAATACTTGGACGTCTTCGCGTGTGCTTGGCTGACGGACGCGCAGCGTCAATATTTATGCCACTCAATCGATGAGCAAGATGTCAAATTGGCCATAGCGTCACTAGCTAATGGTAAAACACCTGGTCCGGATGGACTGCCGGTTGAGTTTTACAAGAAATATGCTGATCTCCTCGCACCACATCTGTTGGAAGTATTTGCGGAAGCACACGAAGCGGGGATACCCCCCCGACATTGAGAGAGACCCTCATAGTCACACTGTTAAAAAAAGACAAGTCCCCAGAGCGCTGCGACTCATATCGGCCGCTGTCTCTCATCAATATTGATGCCAAAATATTAGCCAAAATTATAGCCACTAAGCTGCAGCCCCTGATGCATGGACTGATTCTACCGGATCAGTCGGGTTTCATACCAGAGCGGTCTACCTCGCATAACCTGCGCACATTCTTTTCCATGTTTCATGTACTGGAGCCGAATCTGGAGGCCGCGGCAGTACTGCTAGACGCTGCCAAAGCTTTCGATTCCGTTGAATGGCAATACATGCACTGAGTATTGTGTCGCATGGGATTTCCCCCACTCTTCCTTCAATGGATAACGGTGCTATACACGGCGCCATCGGCGAGAGTGAGGGTTGGAAGGTCGACTTACGACTCGCTACCTATCAAACGGGGGACCCGGCTGGGTTGTCCCCTTTCACCCATGTTGTTTGCGAATATTTTGGAACCATTAGCCTGCGTGATTCGACAACGACATAGGGAGACTGCGTTGAACTTTAATAATCGCCTGGTCTACATCTCAATGTATGCCGACGATATGGTGTTGTTCATAAGGGAGCCGTCTAGGTACTTGGTACAACTACTGCGGGAGTATGTGCGGTTTGGCCGCATATCGGGCCTACAGATAAATTGGGAGAAGTCGATCGTGATCCCGCTGACGGAAAGAACTATGCGCCCTGATCTCGAATTCCCACTGGTGTGGTCAACAGACCCTGTTAAGTACCTGGGAGTGTGGGTGCACCGTGACCCGACGGTCGTGATACGAGAGAATTACGGTCGAGCTAGTTCTAATCTGGAAACTTTGGTCGAGACCTGGCTGCAACTGCCGCTCTCGCTCGCGGATCGCATTGCTCTTGTCAAAATGGTGGTGCTGCCTCGATTTCTGTACTTGTTCGTGAACGTACCCATAGTGCTGACTCTGGTATTTTTCAGGACGATTCGTGGGCATCTACTTCGGTAAGTATGGGGAGGTAAGACGGCGAGAGTGTAGTGGTCGGTTCTTACCAGGGGGTACGCGTGCGGCGGATTCGCAGCCCCGGACTTCTATGCCTACTATTTAAGTGCCCAGGCTCAATATTTATATTACTGGTATAGGCCGCATGCCTACACGCCACATGTCGCGGTGGAGGAGGGGGATGCTGCCCCGATTCCCTTGCACAGCATAGTGACGCATGGCTCACGCCACACACCAAAATCGGAAATAAATGCGATTGACGCTACAATATCAGCATGGCATCGCATAGGGAAACTAGCGCAGAAGCTACCGTTGTATGCACCAGATCTGCGCCTGGAATATCATGCGTGTCTGTCGGTTACCCATGAAGCCCCATCCCTAAGGTTGTTGAGTGAGGTGGGCATTACTCGAATGCGAGATGTGTATCCAAACGGCACGTTTCTAGACCAAAACGACTTGAGTCACATCGAGAACCAATCACTCCTATTTAGCTTTGCGATTCATCGGTTGCGGGGGCAGCCCGGGGGCATTATACCACTTTCCCTGATGAGCCTCCGGTACTAGCATCCTTGCAGTCTGTTCTAACTGCACCTAATAACAAGAAACTGATTTCCAAGATCTACACACTCATCAAGGATGAAACAGTGTTGGGTGTGGACAAAAGCTTGGTTAAATGGAATGCTTGTCTGGAGGCTGACATATCTGAAGATAACTGGAAGCATATATGTGGTTTAACTGGGACACTCTGCATGAATGGCATCCTTAAAATCATACATTTCAAATATATTCACCAAGTGTACTACACCCCGGTGCGGCTTCATGCCTATGGCCTGCGTGACACGACGGAGTGTGACAGATGTGGACAGGATGAGGCGGATTTTCTCCACTTGGCGTGGAACTGCCGACCGGTGGCTGCCTTATGGAGTGCAGTGGTGAGTGGATTGCGTGAGATGGTTGAGGTGGACCTCAGTGTACGCCTTTGGTGTGTTTGCTCTATTGCGTTCCGCATATCAGAGGTACAACGGGTAAATTTGTACGATTGGCGTTACTCATGGCTGCAAGGAGAGTAGCGATCACATGGGGTAGAGGTAGGCGACCCACCCTAAAAGCCTGGCTAGTTGATTTGGTGTATTGTCGAGATAGCTTAAACGTTTACGCGGAAGAGATGCCCCAGACATCTGGGAGTCACTACGATTGTATCTGCTAACGCACTCTGAGCAAGGATCTGACTGAGTCGGAGCGGGGGGGATCAGTACTGAGGAGAGCTTGTGGCTGGGGGGCAGGACAACAGGAAAGGACAGCATGATGTAAGAGCACACGGTTAAATGAGCGCAAAGTGATTGATATTAGGAAACACTACTGTATTGTGATCGAATTTGGTTGTTCTTTCTGTATAATTTCATTTCTTATGTATGCATTTGTAGTCCTGTCTATCGGGGGAATTTGTTTCCTTGTACGTTTCCACTTCCTTAAATAAAAATAATAAAAAATAAAAATAAAAAAAACTTTGGTTGTGACCTCTCTGATCATCCTTCCCTTTTTCCTGGTCAGGTTTTATTCTGATGTAGCCCACCTAATCCTCCCTAACTGGTCCTTGGTCTTTATGGCCCTAGTCAACCTTATCTAGACCTGACTAGTTCTCCGGGTCCTCCTCCAAAATGTCATGATATTCTTGACCCTGGTCTTCCTACTCGTTGTCATCTTGGACTAACGTCCATTGTATCCTGATCTTCCTGTTCTTAGTTGTTCTTAGCCACCCAGCTGTCATCATGGCTCCTATCATCCTGGCCTTCCTTGTCCTGGTATTTCTTTTCCTCCTCATCTTGGTCATGCTTGCTCTGGTATGCCAGGTCCTGGTACTGTGGGCCTCTGTGAATTAAGCATCCTTTTTCCCTTGATTTTGGTCCAACTGGTCCTTATTGCCCATGTCCTCTTAGCTCTTTTCCTGTTGTCTCTGGCCACCTGTCCATCTTCTCTTTATTCTACAGGTACTGTTCTCCTTGCCTTCCTCACTCTCTGCCCACTAGACTTGATCCTTTTGTTTCCAGTCCTCCTTGTTTGGGCCTCTGTAAACCTAATCCTATGGTTCTGGTCCCTCTTGCTCATCTTACCCTTTCAGGCCTCCTTCTCCTAGCTCTTTCTTTTCTTTCCTGATCCTATTGTACTTCATTCATTTAACCTAGTAATTCTGATCGTTTTCACCCTGCTCATCTGATTCCCAGTACATCAGTCCCTGGCCCTGCTGGTCCCCTGGATCTACTTGCCTCTTATGTTCTGGCCCTCTTAGGCCTTGCACTCTTAGCTCTTGTCTTCCAGCTTTGGGTCATCCTTGTACTCTTGGCCCTGTGCCTTCTCCCCATGGTCCTTCTGGCACAGCACCCAATGTTCTCAGCTCTGTTGGTTCTGGTTCTCTTTATTTGGGTCCTTCTGAACCATACCATTTTTTTCTTGGCCCTCCCAGACAATCAGGTCCAGTCACCCTTCGCCTAATTGTCTCTGGCTGTTCTGGTCCTCCAGATATTCCTCACCCTAGTCCTGCTACTGCAGGTCCTGGTTTTTCTGTTTCACTTGGTACTCTGGGCCCTGGTCCTATGGTCATGGGAAAACCCATGTTCTAAATGCAGTGTGGTATCTAGGTAAAAGGTCAGTCCCTGTAAACGTGACTAGAGTAATGTAGGAAAGAATATAGGTGAAGGGCAATGAAGTTATTGGGGCCTATATTGTGGTACCTATATGGAATATAACACCTTATGGTACTTATTGGCCTGCTCCTGGTCCTATTGGTTCTGATCCTTCTAATCCTACTTGATCTGGTCCTCCTGGTATTCTTGATACTGACCCCCATGTTTTCCTTGCTTATGCTGGCCCCAGCTCCTATTAGTCTAGACCTTGTCTTTGCAGATCTGGTCTTGATTCTCTGGGCCCTGTTCTTCCTGCTGCTTATCTTTGTGCTGCTACACAAACTCATCATGATCATCCTTTATAAGATCATCCCCTGCCTGGCTATCCTGTTGCTCATTTTCCTGTCCATGTTGTTCCTAGCGCTGTCACTACCGAATATAGGGGAACCCTACTCACAAAGAACCAGGGTAATAGTTTTATACAGAAAAACAGTGGTTCCAGTGGGAAAATAAACCAACATTTTAAGCAATACACATGCACAATGGCTTTACGTTTGTAAGGGACCAAGTAATGTCTGTGGACAAAAAGAACTCTCTGCACAGTTTGTTCATCTAGCTTTTTTATAAATGCACACGGAAATAGTGTAAATCACTTTCTTAAATTCAAAAGGGCAGTATACTTTGTGCGGTGTATCCCCAAGTGAAACATGGAACCATAAGTGAATGTATACAGTGAACAGTTTCAAAAGAGAGGTTTCCATAAATACAAGAAGCGACCATTCAGTTATACATGGTGAAAGCCTGAGTGTATGGTGACACTGGCTAATTAATGGTCTTTTCTGTAAGCTTGTCGACGATGTTTCAACCCTCCTCTGGATGTGGGGTCTCCTCAGGACTGTTAATGTGGGGACATTTAGTTCTTAAAAGGGTGCAGCGCAGGTGAATGTGAGGTGTCCTATATGTGGTGAAGGGAAGGAAAAGTGAACTCACGTGAGGACCGGCCGGGTACTCACAATGAAGAGGGTTCTGTGAAGCTGGCTCTTGCTATGCTCTACTGTGGGCTCTTCCAGTCCCTGCTACCTCAGTAGCGATAATTCTTTTTGGTTGACACTCGTGGATGTCGAGTGTTGACAGCGGATCGATCTCCATCAGGGTGTGGAGGCAGGCTGTTGATAAGGCTGCCGTTACGCCTACCAATGCGATCCAGCTCTTGCCTAATCTTAGATTCCCGGCACTCTGGCCAATGTCATGGTATTCTTGTTTTTGTAGTCCTTGTTCTTCTCAAGAGTCTGTGCCCATTGCCCCTGATCCTCTGATCCTCTTGGTCCTGTTCCTTATAGTTTGGATTCTCCTGGACCGAACCCACCTGCTATCTTAATCTTGGTCTCCTTGGTCCTAGTCATCCTGGTCCTTCTTATCTTATTGTGACCTGTAGAATAAACTTTGCCTTATGGCCATCATGGCCCTTCCTGGTTCCCCCAATATTTACCCATCTGACCTGTTCCTTTTTGGTCATAGTTACCTTGTCCTTGTTCTCTTCATCACCACCAAACTCCTAGCCCTGGTACCAAAGGTCCTAGTACATCTAGCTTCTCGTCTCCTGGCACTCTTAGGTCTTTGTCCTCCTGGTTTGTGTTGTCCTTGTTCTCCTTTAACTAATCATTGTCTATTTAGTCCTACTACGAAGTTCAGCGAATGGTTAGGGGAGTGTTCAGAAATATGATGGCGCTCTACAGGTAGTGGTCAGAGGGTAATTGTGAGGTTTAGGTGGTTGTTGCTTCTTGATCAGAGAAAACCATGGTCTCTGAGAAAGGAAGGGGGAGAGGAGCTCTACCTTCTGTATATATGTATATATGCAAGCAAAGTCAAGCGCACACAACCTGAGTTAGTTCATAGGTGAAGTCTTGTATCATTCAATGAAAGGATAAGATCAAACTCCAATGTTGTTATCTTATTTGTTTTTTATTCACCCGTGTGAGAGCGTCAGGGAAGCGTGTGGAGATGCGATGTAGTCAGTAGGTACTCTGTGTAGGAGAGTAGGGTCTGCTATCCTATGGTCACCCCAAATTTTTGCTTTTTGCTTCACTGGTTTATGACTTAATGTGGCTGTGGGCATGCTAATTGGACCCACAGCCTGCTGTTCTCTCTCTAAATTAATGCCAATGCACATTAGGTGCATTACGAAATTGGAACTGGTTCACCCTATTGGCCCCTGTAACAGTGTACCCCAGGTACCCAGGGCATAGGTGCTTCCAAGGCCTACCAGGGGCTGCAGCACGTATTGTGCCACCCCTGGGCTGGCCTCCATATTTGACACAACTGGCTGATCACTCAGCTGGGGTAAGTCGGTGAAATCACCCCTTACTTAGGTATAGTATGCCTATATCTAACCTAAAATGGACACATATGTTCCTATCAGCCACTCCTATGGAAGGCCTCATCAATCCTGGAGGCAGAGTGTTCGGAAATATGTGAGATGGTGCTCTGGCATGAGCTGAACCTGTCTGCAGCTTTCGGAACCAAGTCCTTTAGCTGTTCCATGATACTGCCATACCATATACTCTTAAGTGCATTATGAACCTCGCGGTTAAATGCTATCTTTGGTTTGGCTTTATCAAAACATGTCGAGTAAGGTGTCATACGAATTGGAATACTACCCCCTCACCAGTTCTGGTGACGGGGGTAGCATTCCACCCTTTTAGAGGGACACGACATGTACCTAACCTGAACCCCGGTTAAAGTTAAACGTGAGCCTTAGCATCACAAAATGGATGCTGCCACCACAGACACAAGTCTGACCTCCTGCTGCTGGGAGTCCTTCCAGCAAGGGAGGCTTGGACAAAGGGTTTCCTGCCTTGGGAGGTGCTAGCACCACCCCAGACAGGATTTTGTGTATTGGGTAGGACAGGGCTGAATAGAATCAGACATGCCTGGGGCACACAAGGTGTCCCTGTGCATATGCCAGTTCAAACCGGTGCTGGGGCTCTCCAGCCCCAGTCTTGGCACGAAGCTGGACAAAGGAAAGTGGGTGTAACCACCCCCCTTCCTGGTCCCACCCAGAGGAGGGACCTAGCAGGTAATCCGGCCCCTAGATTTGGAATAAGAGTAGGAGCTGTGTCCCAAGACTTCAGATCATCCTGAACTCGACTTGAAACTAAGAAGAAAACTGGACTTCGACATTCTGCTGCACAGAAGACTGAAGAGAATCTCCCTTGTGGCCAAGGAGTGACCACCCTGTGAATACAGGCACCAACCAGCAACTCGATGTCTGCTTTGCTGCCGCCTCCCGACGGAGCCCGAGCCCAGAGCTTGACAAGACCCAGACTCCCAGACATCTCAGAGCCCGATCCACAGTCCCTGAAAAGAAGAGACCCGTGGAGGCACCGAGAGACGTGGGACCGGCCATCTTGAAAGACCCCCGAGAAGCTGACTGCGCAGCACCCGAGGCACCCTTGACGCTGTGCTTTGGGGTTTGAGAAGCCCCACCAAGGAGCAGCATTTGCCCTGAAGATCAGCCCCCCAGCCTCTCCACGATCTGCGTGGGGCCCTTTTGCACTTTGCCACTCGACGCGCCATCCTGGCCACTTGCCACGTCGCTAGCGGCCACCTTGGCGACAAAAACTACAAACAACACTGCTGGTCTGGTTGCTCCAGACTGGCCTTTGCTCCCCTGAAAAGGAGCACCCGCTCTGACCTTGCTGGTCTGAGTGAGAAGCTTGCATCGATTCCTGCGTGGCTTGCTTTAGCCAAGGCCTGTTTGCTCCGATCAAGAAGCCAACACCGCCATCAGCTAGAGCCTTCGTGGGACAGCTTGTGATCAATGCCTGGATTTCCTTGACCTCTTTGTGTCCACGTGGCTGCAGAGACAATCTTCACCTTTTCACCTGTTTGCACCCGACATCGCCTGGTTCCATCCTGGTTCCACGGTAGTCACTGGCTAGTGACTTTGAACATTGTCCCCTCTGCTTTCAGGTCTTCACCTCTTCAGATCCACCCTTGGATCCACCGGAACTCTCCTCGACGACCCGCCTGCAGCATCTTCATCTCCAGGCACGATCGACCTGCGTGACAAAACCCGACACGACTTCGCACCTGTGCACCCGCTTCCTGTGGGTGAGGTAACTCAGCAACGCCGGTGTTCCCACACTGGTATACACCTATAGTGCCTAGGTCTAAAGTTTTGTCCTTCTAGGTCCATCGGAAGGTTCCTTAAACACTAACTTTGTAACTTTTACGCACCATTGACTTAACATTGGAGCATGCGTGCGCTTTAAGCGCTGCACCCGAGCCCCGCGGGCCTTTCCCGACTTCATCACTGCTAGTCCCGAACAGCTCCAGCGATTCCCCAGGCCCTAGGCCTCTTTCCTTTCCCATTGGTGGTTCATATACCACTATTTTAGTATATGGTTTAAGTGGCCCCTAGGGCTCATCCATATTGTGCAACTTTTGTGTATTTAAACTGTGTTTTGTTTTAACGCATTTGCTTCTGTGCTCATAAAGAGTATAGGGGATATTTGTAGTAAATAAATATATATATATATTTTCAATAGATATCCATGTGGTGTCCTTTCATTTGGTATTCAAGGGGATTGTGTATGGTAAAACAGCTTGCTTCACATGCCTTTACAGAGTTTAGCCTAAGACTGCTTTGTCCACGCTACTAGGATAGCTGGTCTATAAGGTTGACTTACAACCAATCATCATAAGGGTTGCTTGGCATGGTACAAGGTGATCACTAGAACTAGTGAGCATCATATACCAGGCCAACTTCTCACATTGGTGAGCAGCGGTTGGGATTTGAGCTTGCTGTTGTTTTACCATTACAATCTTTGAGAGTATCATTTGAAAGATCATACAGGTACCTGATAGGTACATTAAAAACAAGACTAGTATACTTAAGTTCTACTGAACTTAGTTGTTGTAGAGGATAGGGAGTAGCACACCCTGACTACAACTACTAGATAGGTTTAGTAGGTAAACACCAGTGTAGGTAGATTGCAACACATCCACCCACACTAGAACAATGTCTGGAGCAGAGAGGTCTACTGGACCTATCCCTGTTGAGAGTGACCCTCCAAAGGCACCATCCAAATTTGCTATATTCAACTTTAAAGAACTGAGGCAGCTGTGTTCCTTAAGAGGAATAAAGACGGGTCCTACCCCTACAGCAGGTCACCTCAGAGAGCTGTTAGAAAAGTCTGAAGCTCTAAAGACCTCCAAACCAGGCCCCTCAGGGAATGGAGATGGAGGCGCTCCCACTGAAGATGATAACACTGACACCCCTGTCCCTGTCATCCAGATAGATGAGGAAAACCAGGACACTGGAGATACTGAGCCAGAGGATGAGGAAGAAGAGGAAGAGGAGGAGGAAGGAAGCGATTCTGATGATGGTAGACATAGCCAGGTGTTAGTCAGCAGGCTTAACCAGGCTAACTTAAGCCTATTTGGGACTGAGTCAGGGTCCAACCCACTCAGACCCCCAAGTGGACTTAACCAGGAGTCTAGGAGGAGAAGGAATCACTCAGGTGAATCTAACACCTCCCAAGCTTCTAGAGGCTCTCATGGTCACTCCAGAAGGGGGTTGACTAGCCCTCAGAGAAGGGAACATGAGGCCAAAATGAGAGAGGCTGAGCTTAGGATCCAGAAGCAAGAATTAGAAGTTGCCCTGGCCAAAGAGAAGCGTGCTAGAGCAAGACAGCCTAGAGAGAGTGGATTAGGATCCCCTGGTGGCAGCACTATCCCTAAGGATAAAGACAGGCCCTATGACAATAGAAACCTGAGTAAGATTGTGCCCCCCTACAAAGCTGGGGATGATATCCACAAATGGATGACTGCACTTGAGAGATCCTGCAGAGTACAGCAGATCCCTCAGGAGCAATGGGCAGCAATCTTGTGGCTCTCCTTTGAAGGTAGAGGCAGAGACAGACTCCTCACAGTTAGTGATGGGGATTCTAGAAACTACCTGGTCCTGAAGAGTGCTCTGATTGATGGGTTAGGCTTAACCACTGAACAGTACAGGTTAATGTTCAGAGACACCCAGAAGACACAGACTCAGGACTGGTCTGAATTTGTTGAATGTGCCACTAAGGCTCTGGAGGGCCGGTTGCTGGGAAGTAAGGTTACAGACTATGAAGGATTGTACAATTTGCTTATGAGAGAACAAATTTTAAATATTTGTCAGAACCAGCAGTTGCATCAACATTTGGTTGACTCAGATCTAACCTCTCCCCAAGAATTGGGAAAGAGGGCAGACAAATGGGTTAGAACCAGAGCTAAGCAAAAAACCAGAACCAGGGAGGTGACCAAAAGAAAACAGACCAGAAGGGTGGGGAGCAGAAAGCTAAAGACCAGAAGTCTTCAACAGGGCCCCAAACTAATACTGAGGGTGGGTCCCAAACTTCCAAGAAGAAGAAGAAAGAAGGTCAAAGAAAACCCTGGTGTAGTACTTGTAAAAACACCTCTCACTGGACCAGTGAGTGTAAAAAGGGTGGAGCCCCCAACACTGCAGCCCCTAAGGCACATGCACCCACTAATACAGTTAGCAGTGTTGGTCCACAAACTAAGGGGGTAGTAGGTATCACCTTGGGAACTGAGGGAGATTCTGGCCTAGTCAGAACCCCTACACAGGCTGTTCTGATTTGTGATGTGGAGATTGATTTGTCCACTACTGTCAGTCCCAGTAATCTGGGCAAGTACAGGCAGACGCCTTTGATTAATGAAAAAGTGGCTCAAGCATACAGGGGCACATGTGCCAGTGTCACCATGGTGACACCCAGCTTTGTGGACCCGGGACAATACATCCCAGGTGATAATTACCTGGTGACCAATGCCAGCAATGTCACTACTACACATAGTGTGGCAATTGTTAACTTTTCCTGGGGAGGGGTAACTGGCCTAAAAAGAGTTGTGGTTAGTGCAGATCTCCCAGTTGAATGTTTGTTGGGCAATGACCTGGAGAGCTCTCTATGGTCGGAAGTTGAGTACAGGACTCATGCAGAGATGTTAGGGATATCATCACATGTCCTTGCTGTGACCAGGTCACAGGCCAAAAAGTGCCTCTCTGAACCTCAGGTCTTGGATCCTGGAACAATGGACCAAGCACCTTCCAAGAAGAAGAACAGGAGGGTAAAGGCTGTGCCTTCCCAACTGCCTACAAGTGAGGATCAGCCTTCACAGGAAGATGATCTTGAGTCCCCTGAATGAACTGTCCCTGAAGAGCTTGAACCTGATCAGGTTGAGTTTCTGGGGACAGGGGAACCTTCTAGGGCAGACTTGGGGCAGGCTCAGTTAACCTGTCCTTCTCTTGAACCCCTCAGACAGAAGGCTGCTGCTGAGGCTGCTGGGATTGCTCAAGGTACCCATAAAGTGTATTGGGATGATGGGCTCCTTTATTCAGAGGGTAGAGACCCCAAGCCTGGTACAACTAGGAGGTTGGTCACACCTCTGCAATTTAGGGGCTTCCTTCTTACCTTGGTCCATGATATTCCCTTGGCCGGACACCTAGGCCAGAATAAGACTTGGGACAGGCTTGTCTCTCACTTTCACTGGCCTCACATGTCTGAAGATACCAAGGAGTTTTGTCGCTCCTGTGCAACCTGCCAAGCCAGTGGCAAAGCAGGTGGTACCACAAAGGCCCCCTGATACCACTACCTGTGGTGGGGGTGCCCTTTGAAAGAGTGGGGATTGATATTGTAGGTCCAATGGATCCCCCTACAGCATCTGGGTACAGATTCATACTGGTGGTGGTGGACCATGCCACCAGGTACCCAGAGGCAATTCCCCTTAGGACCACAATAGCTCCTGTTGTGGCCAGGGCCTTACTTGGAGTTTTCTCCAGAGTGGGGTTTCCTAAGGAGGTAGTATCTGATAGAGGTGCCAACTTCATGTCAGGATACTTAACAGCTATGTGGAAGGAATGTGGTGTCAACTACAAGTTCACCACTCCCTATCATCCACAATGTAATGGGCTTGTTGAGAGGTTCAACAAGACCCTAAAGGGTATGATCAAAGGATTACCAGAAAAGCTCAGGCGACGATGGGACATCCTTCTACCCTGCCTTCTGTTTGCTTACAGAGAGGTCCCACAAAAGGGGGTTGGCTTCAGCCCCTTTGAATTGTTGTTTGGGCACGCTGTACGAGGACCCCTGTGTTTGGTGAGGGAAGGATGAGAGTTACCTCTCAAAAAGCCCAAGCAAGACATAGTGGACTATGTACTTGGTCTCCGCTCCAGGATGGCTGAGTACATGGAGAAGGCATCAAAAAACCTTAAGGCTAGCCAAGAATGACAGAAAGCTTGGCATGACTAAAAGGCTGTCTTGACTGAGTACCAGCCTGGACAGAAAGTATGGGTGTTGGAGCCAGTGGCCCCAGCAGCACTCCAAGACAAAAATGGTCTGGACCCCATACTATCATTGAAAAGAAGGGAGAGGTTACCTAATTGTTGGACCTAGGAACTCCCAGAAGCCCCCACAGGGTGCTCCATGTAAACAGGCTGAAAGCATATGTTGACAGGACAGACATGGGCTTGCTCATGGCTACAGATGAGGGGCAGGAGGAAGAGAGTGACCCTCTCCCAGACCTGCTGACTCAGAACCCTGAGGATGGCTCAGTTGATGGTGTGGCCTTAGATGGCAGCCTCACTGAACATCAGCAAAATGACTGTAGACAAGTTTTGCAGTCATATAGACATATGTTCTCCCTGACACCCAGTCAGACTAACTGGTGTATCCATGTGGTGGACACTGGTGACAGTCTTCCTGTGAAAAACAAGATTTACAGGCAACCTGACCATGTCAGAGATTGTATCAAGACTGAGGTGCAAAAGATGCTGGAATTAGGTGTTATTGAGCCTTCGGAGAGCCCCTGGGCTAGCCCAGTGGTTCTGGTCCCCAAACCTCACACCAAATATGGAAAGAGAGAGATGAGGTTCTGTGTGGGTTACAGAGGACTCAATGCTGTCACCAGGACAGATGCACACCCTATTCCAAGGGCAGATGAGCTCATAGACAAATTGGCTTCTGCCAAGTATTTGAGCACGTTTGACTTGACAGCTGGCTACTGGCAAATCAGGTTAGCTGAGGAGTCTAAAACCAAGACAGCATTTTCTACCCCAGGTGGGCATTATAAATTTGTGGTGAGGCCCCTTGGTTTGAAAAATGCATCTGCCACCTTCCAAAGGTTGGTGAATCAAGTCCTTACTGGGTTGGATGACTTTTGTGCAGCATATCTGGATGATATTGCTGTCTTCAGCTCCACCTGGGAGGATCACCTGGTCCACCTGAAGGAAGTGCTAGAGGCTCTGCAAAAGGCAGGCCTCACTATCAAGGCCACCAAGTGCCAGAGAGGGCAGAGTAAAGTTGTATACTTGGGCCACCTTGTAGGTGGAGGCCAAGTTCAACCCCTGGAGAGTAAGATCCAGACCATAAAGGACTGGTCCCCTCTAACTACCCAGACTCAGGTCAGAGCTTTCTTGGGCCTGACTGGGTACTACAGGAAGTTTGTTAAGAACTATGGGTCCATTGTGACTCCTCTTAATGATCTGACATCCAAGAAGATGCCCAAAAAGGTTCAGTGGACAGTAAACTGTCAAGAGGCATTTGATGACCTGAAGAAGGCCATGTGCTCTGCACCTATCCTGAAGAGTCCTGACTACTCAAGAGAGTTCATTGTCCAAGCAGATGCTTCTGAGTTGGGAGTGGGAGCTGTGCTTTCACAACTTAATGTAGATGGTCAAGACCAGCCCATTGCTTTTATTAGCAGAAGGCTGACCCCCAGAGAGAAACGTTGGTCAGCCATTGAGAGGGAGGCCTTTGCTGTGGTGTGGGCCCTGAAGAAGTTGAGACCATACTTGTTTGGCACTCACTTCAAGATTTAGACCGAACATAAGCCCCTCTTATGACTTAATCAGATGAAGGGTGAAAACCCCAAACTGCTCAGGTGGTCAATTTCACTACAGGGGATGGACTTTACAGTGGAGCACCGCCCAGGGACTGACCATGGTAATGCAGATGGTCTCTCCAGGTACTTCCACTTAGAACATGAAGACACAACTGGTCAAGGTTAGTCTAATGTCCCTGCGTTTGGCGGGGGGTTGTGTAGGAGAGTAGGGTCTGCTATCCTATGGTCACCCCAAATTTTTGCTTTTTGCTTCATTGGTTTATGACTTAATGTGGCTGTGGGCCTGCTAATCAGACCCACAGCCTGCTGGTCTCTTTCTAAATTAATGCCAATGCACATTAGGTGCGTTACGAAATTGGAACTGGTTCACCTTATTGGCCCCTGTAACAGTGTACCCTAGGTACCCAGGGCATAGGTGCTTCCAAGGCCTACCAGGGGCTGCAGCACGTATTGTGCCACCCCTGGCCTGGCCTCCATATTTGACACAACTGGCTGATCACTCAGCTGGGGTAAGTCGGTGTAATCACCCCTTACTTAGGTATAGTATGCCTATATCTAACCTAAAATGGACACATATGTTCCTATCAGCCACTCCTATGGAAGGCCTCATCAATCCTGGAGGCAGAGTGTTCGGAAATATGTGAGATGGTGCTCTGGCATGAGCTGAGCCTGTCTGCAGCTTTCGGAACCAAGTCCTTTAGCTGTTCCATGACACTGCCATACCATATACTCTTAAGTGCAATATGAACCTTGCGGTTAAATGCTATCTTTGGTTTGGCTTAATCAAAACATGTCGAGTAAGGTGTCATACGAATTGGAATACTACCCCCTCGCCAGTTCTGGCGACGGGGGCAGCATTCCACCCTTTTAGAGGGACACGACATGTACCTAACCTGAACCCTGGTTAAAGTTAAACGTGAGCCTTAGCATCACAAAATGGATGCTGCCACCACAGACACAAGTCTGACCTCCTGCTGCTGGGAGTCCTTCCAGCAAGGGAGGCTTGGACAAAGGGTTTCCTGCCTTGGGAGGTGCTAGCACCACCCCAGACAGGATTTTGTGTATTGGGTAGGACAGGGCTGAATAGAATCAGACATGCCTGGGGCACACAAGGTGTCCCTGTGCATATGCCAGTTCAAACCGGTGCTGGGGCTCTCCAGACCCAGTCTTGGCGTGAAGCTGGACAAAGGAAAGGGGGTGTAACCACCCCCCTTCCTGGTCCCACCCAGAGGAGGGACCTAGCAGGTAATCCGGCCCCTAGATTTGGAATAAGAGTAGGAGCTGTGTCCCAAGACTTCAGATCATCCTGAACTCGACTTGAAACTAAGAAGAAAACTGGACTTCGACATTCTGCTGCACAGAAGACTGAAGAGAATCTCCCTTGTGGCCAAGGAGTGACCACCCTGTGAATACAGGCACCAACCAGCAACTCGACGTCTGCTTTGCCGCCACCTCCTGCCGGAGCCCGAGCCCAGAGCCTGACAATACCCAGGCTCCCAGACATCTCAGAGTCCAATCCACAGTCCCTGAAAAGAAGAGACCCGTGGAGGCACCGAGAGACGTGGGACCCGCCATCTTGAAACACCCCCGAGAAGCTAACTGAGCAGCACCCGAGGCACCCTCGATGCTGTGCTTTGGGGTTTAAGAAGCCCCACTACGGAGCAGCATTTGCACCAAATATCAGTCCCCCAGCCTCTCCACGATCTGCGTGGGGCCCTTTTGCACTTTGCCACTCGACGCGCCATCCTGGCCACTTGCCACGTGGCTAGCGGCCACCTTGGCGACGAAAACTACAAACAACACTGCTGGTCTGGTTGCTCCAGACTGGCCTTTGCTCCCCTGAAAAGGAGCACCCGCTCTGACCTTGCTGGTCTGAGTGAGAAGCTTGCATCGATTCCTGCGTGGCTTGCATTAGCCAAGGCCTGTTTGCTCCGATCAAGAAGCCGACACCGCCATCAGCTAGAGCCTTCGTGGGACAGCTTGTGATCAATGCTTGGATTTCCTTGACCTCTTTGTGTCCACGTGGCTGCAGAGACAATCTTCACCTTTTCACCTGTTTGCACCCGACATCGCCTGGTTCCATCCTGGTTCCACGGTAGTCACTGGCTAGTGACTTTGAACATTGTCCCCTCTGCTTTCAGGTCTTCACCTCTTCAGATCCACCCTTGGATCCACCGGAACTCTCCTCGACGACCCGCCTGCAGCATCTTCATCTCCAGGCACGATCGACCTGCGTGACAAAACCCGACACGACTTCGCACCTGTGCACCCGCTTCCTGTGGATGAGGTAACTCAGCAACGCCGGTGTTCCCACACTGGTATACACCTATAGTGCCTAGGTCTAAAGTTTTGTCCTTCTAGGTCCATCGGAAGGTTCCTTAAACACTAACTTTGTAACTTTTACGCACCATTGACTTAACATTGGAGCATGCGTGCGCTTTAAGCGCTGCACCTGAGTCCCGCGGGCCTTTCCCGACTTCATCACTGCTAGTCCCGAACAGCTCCGGCGATTCCCCAGGCCCTAGGCCTCTTTCCTTTCCCATTGGTGGTTCTTATACCACTATTTTAGTATATGGTTTAAGTGGCCCCTAGGGCTCATCCATATTGTGCAACTTTTGTGTATTTAAACTGTGTTTTGTTTTAACGCATTTGCTTCTGTGCTCATAAAGAGTATAGGGGATATTTGTAGTAAATAAATATATATATATTTTCAATATATATCTGTGTGGTGTCCTTTCATTTGGTATTCAAGGGGATTGTGTATGGTAAAACAGCTTGCTTCACATGCCTTTACAGAGTTTAACCTAAGACTGCTTTGTCCACGCTACTAGGATAGCTGGTCTATAAGGTTGACTTACAACCAATCATCATAAGGGATGCTTGGCATGGTACAAGGTGATCACTAGAACTAGTGAGCATCATATACCAGGCCAACTTCTCACACTCTGGGTTCCTCACAAACCCGGAGTACCTACTGACTACATCGCATCTCCACAATACGGCAACAAGCCTACAAGTAAGGGTAAGGGGATTTGCTTCCCTGTTTTGTCCGACCCCTTACCCGGCGGCGGATCATTCTACCTTTAACACGCTTCACTGACGCTTTTGAAGCACTCTCTTCTCGCGTCTGCTATTGCTTACACCCGATCAGGACCGGGTTGGAATTATCACTGGTCATACGATACTGCCGTCAGCCTAACTTCCACAGCCCTGAAGAGTCACGGGTCTACCCCGTTATTGACGAAACACATGTCGGCTGGTTTCTTGTGAAACAAATACTCTCACCGGATGAATAAAAAACAAATAAGATAACAACATTGGAGTTTGATCTTATCCTTTCATTGAATGATACAAGACTTCACCTATGAACTAACTCAGGTTGTGTGCGCTTGACTTTGCTTGCATATTTAGTCCTACTAGATCAGGAGATATTTGGTCCAGGTCCTCTTGATCCAGGTTCTCTGGTTTGGGTCCTCCTGAGCATGCTCATTTTGGTACTGGTCCTCCTGCCCACCATTAGCTATGCCACTTGGGGCCCGATGTAGGTCGCCAATTACCGGTTGGTAACGGCCGATTTTGGCTGTTACCGACCGGTATTTGGGTTTTGCTATGTAGGGGGCTGAAAATTACAGAATTGGTATATTTACCGATTCGGTAAATTACTGAATCGGTAAATATACCGATTCTGTAATTCCAAATGTAGGTGGCACAGTTTACAGTGCCACAGGCCCTTAGAAATTCGTTATTTACCATGTAATACTGTTGCATGGTAAATTACGAATTTCTGTGTACATGCACATCTGTGCATGTACACCTGTGCAATGTGGCACACATACATGTATGTGTGTCACATTGCACACAAGGCAGAAACTGGGGTGTTACAGGGTGTCAAAGTGACACCCTGTCCCCCTTGGCAATTCGGTATTTTTACTGATTCTGTAATTACAGAATCGGTATTTGCCAGTGATTCCTATGGGCTTCAAGGCCCATAGGAATCAATGGTAAATACCGATTCTGTAATTATAGAATCGGTAAATACCGAATCATACCGATTCGGTATTTTTTACCGAATGAATACCTACATCAGATTTACTCATTCATGAATACCGAATCGGTAAAATCTGGTATTTATGAAGCGGTAAATCTGATTTACCTACATCTAGCCCTTGGTCTTCTAAATGGTGTCTGACCTTCTTAGCTCAGATCCTCCTCACCTTGGCCATGCCTCTTGTGGTGATTGCTCTTCCCCCTGTGATAATCTAAGCCCTGGACCCCTAGGTCCTGATCTTCATGGCCCTCTTCACCATTTTTTCAGTGCTCCTTTTAGTTTACCTAGTCTTCTTGCTCTGGTCTTCTGGGTGCCCTTGGTGTTGCACACCTCGGTCTTTCTGATTGCTGTCCTGCTTGCCCTACTATCCTGAACATAACGCCCATTGTCCTTCAGGCCCTGATCTTCTTAGTCCTCTTCAATCTGTTCCTGATCCTCCTGGCCATCGTCCTCCTGCCTCTTGCCCGCATTGCTCTGCAATAACGTGTTCTGTCATTGATCATTCTAGCCTTTCCTAGGTCTAATGTTCCTTGACCTCTGGTTCATGATAGTCTAAGAACTTCCTGGGCCTGTAGTTCCTGGTCCTGGTTTGACTGGTTGTCATTGCCATGTACTCCTGACAGTAGTTGCTTAGATCCTGGGTCTCTTGTTTCACAGGCTCCGGTTCCTAAACTTTTTCATTCTCCTCACCCAAATTCTTCTCCAGGAGTCCTCTAATCTGGCTCCTCTTTTTTATCTAGTCTCCTCGTTTGCTTGTTCCTAATCCTATGACCCTGGGCCCCTTGGGCCATGTGGTCATGTGCTTAGTTCTCGTACTCAATTGTCTGGCCCTCATGTACCAGGTCTTCTGAAGCTCGTTCCATTGGCCTTGGTTTCCCCAGCCCTCCAAGTCCCTGGCCATCCTGCACCATCCTACTCCTACTAGTCCTCCTGGTATCTTGGTTTGTCAATTCAAACTTGTTCCTGTCCATCTTAGTATGGTCCCCCTATAATTGTCCTCCTAGTAATGGTCCCATTAGGTCTGGTCTTCATCATTCCTCTGGAACTGGTACGCATAGTTACTATGTTGTGGTTCACTCTAGTTCTTGTAGGCTTGTCACCCTGGTTTAGGATTCCCCTGAGTCTGAAACTCCTAGACCTTCTGATACTGGTCCTACTGGACCTAGATGTTCTCATCCTTTATACCCCCCTTCTAATCTAGGGTCTTCAGGTCCTGCTAGCCCTGGTCCTTCCTGGTTGTGGTCTTCCTGGTCCTGGTCCTTTTGCTTCTGGCCCATTGATCCTCCTTGATTTAAATATTGTGGTCCTGGCCCTCCAGTTTTCGGTCCTTCTCTCCATTGGTCTCCTGATACTGGTCCTCTGTGGTCTGTTTACTTGGGTCTGCTACTTCTGTCCCTGGTTGTCCTCACCCTTCTGCTCCTGATCAGGGCACAGAGGCCTTCATAGCCCTCTTTGGTGTTATGGTCGAGGGCTTTCTGTTCCTTCTACCCCTGAGCCTTCTGTTCCTTGGGCCGCTTGTCAACTGGGTCCAGATTCCCTTGTTCCACATCCTTGTGGTTTTCCTGATCCTTCTCACCCTGGTTCCGGTACCCGTAGTGGTGTTTTTCACTGTCCTGTTAGTAACCCTGGTCCTCATATATTAGGTATCCCTGGGCAAGGTGCATCTCATCCTGGTCCTCGTGGCTCTGGTCATCTTAACCATCTTAGTGGTCCACATCTTGGCCCTTATTCTCCTGCTTTTCATCCTCCTACTGCTTCCTTCCCCTCATGGCTAAATAAAAGATTTATGTAACATGCTTTAAAACCATACTCAGTATTCATTCTGACAGCCAAATACTCCCTGACTGCAAAATATACTCTGAGTGCAAAGTATTTGTGTGCCATATCAATACATGCCAACACTTCCAATTCAGGTGGGAGACAACCGATTTCAAGGCTAGTTGACTGGGGGTGAGTGCTTGCAATGTTCAACACTCCCTCCATCATCCCCCTTTGGTTCACCTTAAGTTGGCAGGGTATGCCCAGACGTGGGTCCCTTGCTCACTTTGCCACTGGATTCAAGCTAGCCTGGCTGATGACGGCTGATTAGCCAGAAACCGGTCCCAGGATGCTTGTTTCCAGTCCAGGGAAGACATGGCTTGGCAGTTCGGGCTGGACTGTTCCCATGAGGCACAGGGTCAGTCTGATTTGCATATGGCCATGTCTGAACAGAGGTGGTGGAGTGAGCTAAAGAATGATGATGGATTAAACCCAGATCAGTTGACTGGGGGTGAGTGCTTGTAATGTTCAACACTCCGTCCATCATCCCCTTTGGTTTTGCTTTATTCGCCCTAAGTTGGCCGGGTATGCCCAGACGTGGGTCCCTTGCTCACTTTGCCACTGGATTCAAGCTAGCCTGGCTGATGATGGCTGATTAGCCAGAAACTGGTCCCAGGATGCTTGTTTCCGAACCAGGGAAGACATGGCTTGGCAGTTTGGGCTGGACTGTTCCCATGAGGCACAGGGTCAGACTGATTTACATATGGCCATGTGTGGACTGGGCTGGCGGAGTGAGCTAAAGAATGATGATGGATTAAACTCAGATCAGTTGACTGGGGCTGAGTGCTTCCAATATTCAACACTCCGTCCATCATCCCCATTTGGTTTTCCCTAGTCTCATGCCTCCTGATTCCTGCATGTAAAAACCTGATTTGGAGTTTTGTAGTGTTGATGCCTGTCACACGCGCTCCAATTTCCCCCTCTAAGAATTACCTCTGACCAAAAAGTTTAAAGCTTTCTCCTTAATTCTTGGAGGGGGGGATCAAAGCATGTGACAGGCCTCAACATTTTATTTTTGACACTATTACATAGCACCAACAATAATAGAGTTTAGAACACTGTTTTTGTTGGCACTATGTTATTAAAAACCACCAAAAATTAAAGGCTGACTGTCTGTCACCATGCACACCAACTGACCCAATTCAGGCAGATTGCCTCTGCTTCAATAAAAGCCAGTGGGCAACTAATTCTTTTAATCTCCCACTTGTCTTCTCCAAAATGTTGACATGTATGCATATACTAAAGATTCTGTTTGATTTCTACGTCTTATTTGAATATTCAAATAACATAAATGTTTTTATTCAAAATTAATTTAAGTTTTTGTCAACTGTAAATAGCTTAACTTAATTCATGCACTTATCTTTTCGCAAACTATTGCACAATTGTATATGCACGTACTTTCAAATGCTACACACATGTCACAACCCCATTACAAGATGGCCACCACACTACAATTGCCTGGCGTCCCTTTATTTCATGGCTGGCTAAATAAAGGCCTTCTTCACACTATCTATCCGGTCGCTGGTAAAACTGTAGATCATCTCTACTATTTAGTCTATGTCTGGCTAAACAGCAGAAATTATATACAATGTAGTATGCCACTGGGTGAATAGCAGAGATTTTGTACAATTTGGTCGATGGCTGGGTTAATAATAGTCACTTCCAAAATTGAAACACCAATATAAAATTAAAATGATTTCATATACTAATTGTAAGAACACAAGACATGAATTGCTCAAAGACAAAGCCTTTAAACATTTTACCCTAGATGATGGCTTTTGTTCATTAAAAAGTTGGGCAGATATACAGATTTCTCTAAAGAGAGGAGGAGAGGATATGTCACCACCAAGTATAATGGTGGGTCCTCTAGCTATCAGAAAATCATAGAGATCAGATTTGACTCAAGTGAGAAAGGAATTAAAAGCCTGGGAGTTAATGGCTCTGCCTGTGTTTTTGGCAGTACTGTCATCACTAAGTTGGAGTTCCCAGAGAGACCTTCTTTTCCCTACTAAGCTCAGTACCCTAGATCCAGACATCCTGCAGCTATTGGTGGGACTCCTTAACTCTTCTTTAATGAAGGGGCATGTTCCACGGGCATGAAAACATGCCTTGGTTAAGCCTATCCTGAATAAATCTAACTTGGACCCTGAAAACTGGGGCTACTACAGACCAGTTTCAATGCTTCGCATCATGGATAAAATATTGGAGAAGCATGTGAACAGACAACCATCCAGTTTATTGAGGCCTATGGCTCTCTACTCCCTTCACATTCAAGGTTTAGGAGGGGACACAGTACCAAGTCCGCCTTTCTAGGAGTACCAGAACATCTTAGACAGTTCCTGGATAGAGCTGATCCTTCTTGATCTCAGCGTGGCATTCGATACTGTGTCTCATGAGATTCTCCTGGAGAGGCTGGCGGTTGGAAGTTATGAGAATCCAAGGCACAGCCCTTTCCTGGATGGCATCCTTTTTAAAGGAGCGTGCCTTTCAGGGGATCTCAGCCAGTACCTCCTCTGAGCAACATGCCCTTACTGCAGGAGTCCCCCAAGGTTTAGCCATAAATCTGGCACTATTTAACAGTTGCGGACTCACTTTTTTTTCATATGCAGATGACACGCAGATTATTTTCTCCCCGTCATCTGCACAGAATTACAACACTATGACAGTGAACTCACGTTTTGGGTGCGATTATGGAGTGGATAAACAACTATTCACTAAAATTAAACGGAGATAAGGCCAAAGCACTGGTACTGGGAAAGGATCCGTCAATGTGGGGTCCTCAACACTGTCTGGAAAACCTTGGTCCCTTACCCAAGCCAGTTACCAAGGTTAAGAACGTTAGATTCTTGCTGGACAATGAGCTATCCATGAGACCACAGGTGTAGAAGGTGGCGGCCATCTGTTTTGCCATCCTGAAATGGCTGCGGACGATTATCTGGCTTCTGCCAATCGCTGCTCAAAGGATGGAATCCAGGCAAGACTAGACTACGGTACTGTGCTTCATCTGGGGACGGATAAAGCCTCCATCAGATGGTAACAAGTGGTCCAGAATTTAGCAAGCCAGAATGTTATATAGACTCCCAAAAGGCGCCCCAACCTCGCACCTTCTCCAAGAACTCCATTGGCTTAAGGTGGAGAAAATTATTTATTGTAATCTCTTGTGCTATATGCAGAGAGCAAGATCAGAGGCTGGCCCAAGATATATTCATGAATTTTCTAGATCGTATCATCCTGCATGACCCTTGCATGCTAGCAGACTTTTCCTTTGCGATACTCCTAAAGTGAAAGGTACTCGCATTGGTGGCTGATCTTTCACACACCAAGGTCCCAATTTGTAGAACTCCCTCCCAGAATTCCTGAGAGGTTGTTTCTCATTCACAATATTCTTCAAACAACTGAAGATCTGGTTATTTTAAGCTAGTGTGACTTGGCTAAACCCAAACCTATTGTGTGAGTGTCGGGAAACCCCAAGTAGGTAGCTGTGCACTATATAAAATGCCATAATAATATTAGCTTGATAAACAGGATAGGGCAACTCATCTTGCCTTCAGCTAAGGTTCATATAAAACATGCAAATATATGGATACTTGAAAATAGAGAGCTCCCAATTCCTACAGCTGGAATAGCCTTAGACAGGGATGCACTAGTGTGATATTCGTCTCACAACTGGAAACAGAAAGAGGACTGAGAGATATAGTATATTTTCCAGCCTTGAAGTCTGCAAATGAAATAAGCCACATGGGAGCTGAAATCTAATACTTCTTTCTTTATCAGCATATACTCACACACTGTGCATTATCTCATACTCTACATTAATTACACCCTAACATCTCCCTGCTTATCACATGTTTCCTCTCCAAACTCCACCCAGAACCACAAGGTCCTAGAGCACATAACATGAATAAGCTACATCTCCCCCTTTGTTAAATAAAAGGCGACAGACATAACTAAAAATAAAGTTCCCCGATTAGTCGACAAGCAGCTTGCACTTGTCTGCTGGCTCTGGTGAATCAAGATGATCGAGATCCACCCTGAATGGGCAACAGCTACTGAGGCTCAGGAGCTTGAGCCGGAGCTACTGGCTTGCTCGCATCCCGCATGGTTTCAGGATTCGACAATGGTAGCGGTAAGTGTTTAAAGTTTGATGTGTCCCGAGTGATGGATTGTCCAGAACAATGTGCTGTCATCATATGTCCCTTGCATGCTACATCCTGTAAAGGATCAAGAGCAAAAGGAATGTCTGTTTTCCATTTTCATCTCTGCTTAATCAGCACCCAATCTCCTTTGTCAAAGGCTGTCTCTCAGGCATGGTGACGATGATCTGCATACATCTTCATTTTCCTTTTCTGAGTTGCATCGGTGTCTCGAACTCTGTCATTGTTCACTGATTGATGCTAGGTCTATTGGGGGTAGTTTTGTTATGATGTCTCTCACAAATAGCAAAGTGGCTGGGCTCTCACTTGTTGTGGTGCGACGGGTTGACCGATAGGCCTAGAGGGCCTGGCACAGGGCTTGGCTTAGGTTGATTCCCTCCATGGAAGCTTGTTGAATGAACCTTTTGAAGGTGTCCATTAACCATTCAACTACACTATTGGCCTGGGGCCAGAGGAGTGTACTCTTTTGCTGTTTGATGTTGGGTCGGAAAAGAATTTCTTGGGCCATTATCGGATATGAGGGTTTCACAGATGCCCCACATTGCAAAGATGTCATCAAGCCATTCTATGACTGTGTCATGGGTTGTCAAAGACAGGTCTTCCACTAAAGGAAAACGTTAATACTGCACTATGACTACCACCAGATGATGTCCATTTCATCAAGGCCCAAAAAATTAAACTGCAACCCTCTCCCACGCATGGAAAGGAAGGTCAGACATTGTCACTGGGTGCTGTGGCAACTTGGTAGACAAACAATTGTAAATGTGGTATGCTTTCAGTTCTTTCTCAACTTACCCATCTAGACGAGTGAACCACACATGATCTCTTAAAGCTCTCTTAGTAGCCACAATACTGTGGTGTCCTTCATGGACTAGCTCAATGACCCTCTGTCTTAGGATTCCAGGTATGATGATTTTTGAGCCTCGCAGTATTACACCTTCTTGGGTGATTGCTAATTTATCCTGTAAATTTTTTAACTTTTGGAATTCAACATCATCGGCAGGATCTGGGTACTTCCCTGCCATGATTGTGTGGTAATAAGTTATTTGATTATGTTCAGGTCTTTAACTGCATTGGTGGCAGCAATGATTTGTTCCACAGACAGAGCCGCTTGTGTGCTGGATCTTACAAAAAAGTTGAGATAGGCTTCAGCTGTCTTGGATGTCGAACTGTGAGGATGTAGTGGCACTTGTGAAAAGGAATCTGCTGGGTTTTGATCCTTCCCTGGTTTGTGCTCAATCTCATAGTCATACTCTTCCAGTCTCAACCCTCACCTCTCAATGCGATGGGGCATCTTAGCCTTCGGGTTGCCAAAGATTGTGAGCAATGCCTAATGATCTGTGATGATAATGAATTGTTTTCCGTGGAGGAATACATGAAACTATTTGGAGGCCCACACCACACCAGACTCTTCTTCTCTGGCTGAGAGTAGGCATGTTCCGTTTCCGAGTGGCTTTGACTGGCATAGTCCACAATGTGTCTCTGAGAATTTGGATGGCCATTGTGTTGAGCAAGGCTTTCCCCTAACCCTATTGGGCTCGCATCAATTGTTATTTCGGTATGTAATTTGGGGTAAAAGGTGGCCATTTCCATTGCATTCTCAATTGCATTGAAACTTTGGTTGCATTCCGGAGACCACTGAAACAGTACATTTTGCTTTGTCAAGTCTCTGTCAGGGCCTCGGTTGCTTAGCCCCCCCTTCTTGAGTTTCTCAGGAGCCTTACCCTAAAGCCTGCTAAACACTAAATACTGGGATTCCCCGTTTACCTTGACAAAGAAGTAAAACAGACTATAGAAGGAAAAAACAAGAGTTGCTTTCCACCATGTATTCTTTATATTCAGGTAAATGAAATGGGATAAGTTGGGCCAGGCAGAAAGCAATTACATACATAACACATTACTCTCTAAGATTCATTAAAGGTTTCAACATCAGAATCAAAGCTACAGTTCTCAGCATAATACATATTTTATATTTTCAAGAACACTGTTCAATTCACAGCAATAGTAAGGTACTAGACATTTCTTATACTAGGGAGCAAATAGGAAATCCAAAGGTAATTTGAGACTCAGCCTTCCTCTGAGAAATGCGTTTCTAAGCTTTAAAACGGAACCAGAAACTAAAGCCAGTTTGCCAATACCACTACTACGACTTAAGTCCAATAATCAGAGTTCGGTAAAGTAATGTCCAAAGAATGACAGAGGAAACGCCCTTCGCGTTCCCCCTCTACGAGCCTCTTGAAACTGTCACCAGCCGGTAAACAGAAGTTGGATAAATCCTACCTGCGTTTTCAGCAAGCGGATTTTCGCGGTAGATTACTACCATTTAAGCAGAAAGCTGGATAGCTGGAAGCCTCTTCAAAGTCCTCCGTTGTTTGGAATGAAGAGCAGACCGAAGCAGGAAACCTCCGATCTCCGGAACCAGGAAGGAATAATCCGCGCGGTGGTTTGGGGCGTGGCCGCTTTTATAGTTCAGGCCTGACGTACGGAGGCTGCGGAGGAAGAAAAGACCTCGGCAGCAAACTCGAAATGGGAACCCAAAGACAGGATATGAACAAGCATTGGCAAAAACGTTACAAAACGAGCAAAGGCGAAGAGCCGCAGCAACAAGCATTGGCACAGTAACTAGAAGCAGTAACACATTGGTGACCACAAAAGAGCATTATCGGCACAATGAGCATTAACAGGCATAGGCACTCCACATATTGGCACATGCGCAAACCAGTGCGCCAGAACAACGTACAGAGAGCAAGGATCCTGACAGTGCCCCCCAACAAAAAAAGAGACACCCCCCTCCTAGGACCTTAAAACAGAGAGATTGGGTGCCGGGTATGAAAAGAGCGCACCAAACGGGGAGCATGAACATTGGACTCGGAGACCCAAGAGTCCTCCTCAGGGCCATAGCCTTTCCAGGAAAGCAGATACCACAGCTTCCCCCTAACTCGCTTACAATCCTTAATACAACGCACTTCGAACTCATCCTGACCTTTCACATGAAGTGCAGGAGGGCGAGCCCGCCGCTTGACAACTGCTTTCTTCAGCAGAGAAACGTGGAACACAGGGTATATCTTCATGCCTTTAGGAAGGAACAGTTTGTAAGTCACTGGGTTCACACACTGAACAATTTTATATGGACCAATGAATTTGGGATGGAACTTGTAGCGTTTCCTGAACTGAAAATTTCTGGTAGAAAGCCACACCACATCTCCTACATGAAGGTCTGGCCCCTTTTGACGCTTCCTGTCCGCAAACTTTTTGTACGAGGCTTTGGCTTTTAATACATTTGTTCGTAAAGCTTTAGTGATGCGCTCCATTTCCCTGAAATGCAAATCCAAGGAAGGTATGTGAGTTTTGTGATGAGCCAGTAGCAGGGGTGAGAAATGAGGATGTCGACCATAGACGGCAAAAAAGGGCGACAAACCCGTGGAGACATTCTGTAGGTTATTGTAAGCAAACTCAGCTTCCCATAAGAGAGTCAACCAGGAACCCTCTTTCTTGAACAGGAAACATCTTAGATACTGTTTCAGGACTTGATTAACTCGTTCAGTTTGTCCGTCCGATTCTGGATGGAAGCTCGTGGAGGTGTTGCAGGTGATGTGAAGAGCTTTACACCAGGCCTTCCAGAATTGCGAGACAAACTGTGAACCACGATCTGAAGTAATGGATCTGGGAAGCCCGTGTAAACGAACCACATGTTCCAGGAGTAATTGGACCAATTGAGACGAAGTAGGAAGCTTAGAGCAAGGGATAAAGTGGGCCATCTTGGATAAACGATCTACCACCACAAGGATAGTGTTCATACCTTTCTCTTCCGGTAAATCAGTTATAAAGTCCATAGCAATGTCCTCCCAAACCTGTGTTGGGGTGGGAAGCGGAAGAAGAAGACCTTTCTTTCGACCATGTTCAGATTTAGCTTGGGCACAAACATCACAATTTTGTATGAAAGATTGAACATCCTTCTTCCAGGTTGGCCACCAGAAATTTCTCTGTAACAGTTCTTTGGTTTTTGTGATTCCAGGATGACCAGCCAATAGACTAACATGACACCACTGTAAAACTTGTGTTTGTAGTTTCTTGGTTGGAACAAATAAGAGACTGGAGAAGAAGGGTAGATTCTGATGAATGGTTCTATTAGGTCCATCCTGGACCCAGGAAAGAAGTTTAGGTAAAGGCATTGCTTGTCTAATCTGTTGAAAGAAAACATCGGACATAGTGGCTCCTATAATTTGTTTTTCGGAGAGCATACTAGTAGGTCTGGGATTTGAAAGGACATCATCTGGCTTATGGTCATATCGTGACAGAGAATCTGCTTTGTTATTCTTGATTCCAGGTCTAAAAGTTATGATGAAGTCAAACTCAGCAAAAAACAATGTCCAACGGAGTTGTCTGGGAGTTAAAGCTTTTGCACATCTTAGGAACTGCAGGTTCCGATGGTCTGTATATACGGTTACAGTGTGTCTTGCTCCAAGTAGATAGTGACGCCATTCTTTGAAGGCGTAACGAATGGCCAAGAGTTCTTTCTCTGCAATGGTGTAATTGGTTTCCGCAGGTAAAAATTTTCTGGACAAAAAGGCAATGGGATGTAGTTCATTGGTTTCTTGATCTTTTTGTGATAGAATAGCTCCTACTGCGAAGTCAGAAGCGTCCGCTTCTACAATAAAAGGTAAGTTCGAGTCAGGATGTCGCAAAACAGGTGCTTGAGTAAAGGTTCTTTTGAGATCTTGAAAGGAGGAGTCAGTGTCTGAGGACCAAGCGAATTTGACATTCTTCCTTAACAGCTGGGTTAAGGGCGTGGCCAAAGTTGAAAAATCTTTGATGAATCGGCGGTAGAAATTCGCAAATCCAAGAAAACGTTGGATATCTTTCACTGAAGTTGGGGTAGGCCAATCAAGGATTGCTTGGATTTTTCTTGGGGCCATAGTAATTCCAGATGGAGAAAGAATAAAGCCAAGAAATTCGACTTTGGTGGTGTGAAACTCGCACTTAGACAGCTTACAGAACAAACCATGAGACCTTAAGGTGTTTAAGATGATCTTCACATGTCGAATGTGTTCTTCCATTGAAGATGAAAAAATTAAGAGGTCGTCGATATAGGCTATGACGAACCTATCCAGGAAGTTCCGCAGGACGTCATTAATAAAAAATTGGAAAGCAGCCGGAGCGTTGCATAAGCCAAAGGGCATTACACGATACTCGAATAAGCCAAAGCGAGTTCGGAAGGCGGTTTTCCACTCATCACCTGGCCTAATACGGACCAAGTGGTAAGCGCCTCGCAAATCAAGCTTTGTAAAAATTGTGGCTGAGCGCACTTGATCCAGAAGCACCGGAATTAGAGGTAATGGGTACCTGTTCTTGATAGTGATGTTATTAAGTGCTCTGTAATCGATACAGGTGCGCAATTCTCCATTACTTTTAGGTACAAAAAAGAGCGGAGAAGCTGCTGGAGATTTGGAAGGTCGGATGAAGCCATTTTTCAAGAACTTATCCAGATATTCCCGAAGGTGATTGTTCTCTAGGTCGGTCAAGGCGTAGATTCTGCTACAGGGTATCTTGGCCCCAGGTACTAGGTCTATGGCACAATCGTAGTCTCTGTGTTGTGGTAGGGTTTCTGCCTTTTGTTCACAGAACACATCAGTATACTCTTCATAGATGGGAGGAAGAGCTATGTCTTGCTCAGCGGCTGTGGAGACATAAAGGGCAGATACTGTGCGCAGAAAGGAACTTGGGGAGTCCTTGGAATCTTTTACCGATCCCCCACAGCATTCCTGTTTGCACCAAGAGGAGGTAAAATCAATAGTCCGTTCGGTCCAATTGATGGTGGGATTATGCATCGTTAACCAGGGGATGCCCAAGATAACTCCAAATTGGGGTGCGTCAATAACATCAAAAGATATTGTTTCTTGGTGTTGTCTGGAACCCATATCACAAACCATTTCTAAGGGAGAGGTGCAGTGAGTGATCATGCCTGAAGTTAATTGGGTTCCGTCGACTGCGTAGACTATTTCGGGTTTCTCTTTCATGATTATAGGTATTGTTGTTTTTGCAATGAACTTGGAGTCTATGAAATTTCCGGTGGCACCAGAGTCAATCATAGCTGCCACCAAGATCTGGTTTAGGTTAGGTAGTCTGAAAGAAACGTTCAAAGTGAGATGAGGCACTGTTAGTTGCAAGGTATTTGCGATGACTTGTTCAGGAGGAGATTGCCAACTCGAAAAAGTCTCCTGATCCAATTTCGAGTTCTCTAGTTTTCCGCCTTAGTTTCTTTTCTATCTCGAGGCCAAGGATTCTTAGGTTTAAGCGAGCATTCTCTAACGAAATGTCCCTTCTTTCCACAGTAGAGGCATAGACCATTCTTCCGCCGGTTTTCTTTTTCTTCGGAAGTTAAGGGCTTCCTCAAACTTCCTATTTCCATCGGTTCTGCAGATTCTTGGACACTGGGAAGGGCCCTATCCTTAGCTCTAGAAAAGATTCTGACTTCTGTTCTTTTTTTATCTCCTTTGCGGTCAGCAACTCGGTGGTCTAGACGTAGACTGAGCGCAATTAGATCTGCACATGTTCGAGGTTGGGGATCGATTGGTGCAATAAGGTCTTTCAGCTCATCTCGTAACCCTTGATAATAAAGAGCTGCCCTCTTGGCCTCTGGCCAGTCAGTCTCTGCAATAAGACGGTTAAATTGAGTTAGGTAGTGTACTAGTTCCTTGTTTCCCTGTCTTAATTCTAGTAGCTCTCTATCGGCTGATCCTGTAATGGTTCGTCTATCAAAAATTCTCTCGAACTCTCGTTTAAACTGCAGCCAGTTAGATAAAATTGGGTCATCTGATTGGACCAGGGGAACCGCCCACATGGCTGCGTCACCACTCAAGAAAGAAATCAGAAAGGCAACTCGCGACTGAGAGTTCGGGAAAGAAGCTGGTTTAACCATGAAATGCAACTGCACCTGCGTTAGGAAAGTTTGGAATTTGCTCGGTTCCCCACTAAATCTCTCAGGCTGGGCCAGTGGAACAGTAGAAGGAACAGTAACTGAAACAGTGGGCGATGAACCTGACACATTTGTTTGATGTTGACCTGCAGATGATGTAGAGTCCAAACGTGATTGCAAATGAACAACTTTATTAGCTAAGGTTGCTGTTTCAGTTCTGCTAACAGTCAATTCAGTTTGTAAGCTCCCAATCATTGCACACAGATCTTCCATGGTGACATCCATTTGGTTTGGCTCGGGAGAAACAGAATTCGTGGGCGGATTATTCTGTCAGGGCCTCGGTTGCTTAGCCCCCCCTTCTTGAGTTTCTCAGGAGCCTTACCCTAAAGCCTGCTAAACACTAAATACTGGGATTCCCCGTTTACCTTGACAAAGAAGTAAAACAGACTATAGAAGGAAAAAACAAGAGTTGCTTTCCACCATGTATTCTTTATATTCAGGTAAATGAAATGGGATAAGTTGGGCCAGGCAGAAAGCAATTACATACATAACACATTACTCTCTAAGATTCATTAAAGGTTTCAACATCAGAATCAAAGCTACAGTTCTCAGCATAATACGTATTTTATATTTTCAAGAACACTGTTCAATTCACAGCAATAGTAAGGTACTAGACATTTCTTATACTAGGGAGCAAATAGGAAATCCAAAGGTAATTTGAGACTCAGCCTTCCTCTGAGAAATGCGTTTCTAAGCTTTAAAACGGAACCAGAAACTAAAGCCAGTTTGCCAATACCACTACTACGACTTAAGTCCAATAATCAGAGTTCGGTAAAGTAATGTCCAAAGAATGACAGAGGAAACGCCCTTCGCGTTCCCCCTCTACGAGCCTCTTGAAACTGTCACCAGCCGGTAAACAGAAGTTGGATAAATCCTACCTGCGTTTTCAGCAAGCGGATTTTCGCGGTAGATTACTACCATTTAAGCAGAAAGCTGGATAGCTGGAAGCCTCTTCAAAGTCCTCCGTTGTTTGGAATGAAGAGCAGACCGAAGCAGGAAACCTCCGATCTCCGGAACCAGGAAGGAATAATCCACGCGGTGGTTTGGGGCGTGGCCGCTTTTATAGTTCAGGCCTGACGTACGGAGGCTGCGGAGGAAGAAAAGACCTCGGCAGCAAACTCGAAATGGGAACCCAAAGACAGGATATGAACAAGCATTGGCAAAAACGTTACAAAACGAGCAAAGGCGAAGAGCCGCAGCAACAAGCATTGGCACAGTAACTAGAAGCAGTAACACATTGGTGACCACAAAAGAGCATTATCGGCACAATGAGCATTAACAGGCATAGGCACTCCACATATTGGCACATGCGCAAACCAGTGCGCCAGAACAACGTACAGAGAGCAAGGATCCTGACAGTCTCTCAATGGGGCACTCACTATAGCAAAGTTGTGAATATATTTTTAGCAATAACTGGTCATGCCGAGAAAGGATCGCAGCATGCTAACATCTGGGGGGTGGGGGGCAGGTGGGTGACAGTGTTTTCACCCTGTCCATGTCTGGAGTCATAACCCCAACAGAGCATATGTGCACAAGAAACATGATTTTTCGATTTGTGATACTCCTACTTCGCAACTGTCATGGTTACACCTGCATCAGCAAGTGACTGACACATTGGTTAAGGGATTTATCATGTTTTTCTTGTGTTTTCCAAAAACTAATATGCTGTCGCTGTTCATCAATTGTTCTTTTTTGCATCTGTCACCCCGAGTGGGTTGGGTATGCCCAAACGTGGGTCCCGTGCTCTCCATGCCACTGGAGTAAAGCTATCCTGGCTGATAAGGGCTGATGGCCCAAAACCGGTCATAGGATGCTTGTTTCCAGTCCAGGGAGGACCAGGCCTGACAGTTCGGACTGGACTGTCCTATTGGGCGCAGGGTCAAGACAGATTTGCATATGGCTGGGTCTAAACTGGAATGGCAAGGTGAGCAAAAAAAGGATGGATTTAGGCCCAGATCTCTGTACTGGGGTGAATGTATGACATTGTTTTGCATTCTGTTTAACAATTGTTCTTTTTGTAGCTGTCATTGAAAGCATGAGTAACCCTGAATTACTCTGTGAATAATGTCCTGAAATATCTGCACTGCCGAAGATAATCCAAAGCCAGGATTTCACATCTGAACAAACCAACATGAGTTGAAAAGGTAGTAATGTACCAGCAGTTTTCCCCCAGCTCGTGTCAATGGCATCCTTTGTTTAAGTCAAGACAGGAAAACACTTTGACTACATTTCAATTACATGACCATGTCCACGATGTGTGGACCAGGGTGTGTCTCCCTCTCAATGGCCTTGTTTGCCTTGCGCACATCAACGCAAATGCGCACTGCTTCACTACTGACCTTTTTTGGTACTACTACTACTATGGGTGAAACCCATGGCATGGGATGTGTGGAACGTTCAATGATGTCATGTTTGAAAAGTGCTTCCAACTCTTTCCCTACAGCTTCTTGTAAGTGTAAGGCAACTCTACAGTGTCTTTGAACCACAGGGAGAATGTTTTCACTGATGTGAAGCTGTACTCTCATTTTCCAGAGTTTGCCCAGTCCATGAAACAATGATGGAAACCGGCTCATGATCTCAGACTGAGCATAGAGGTTGTAGTTGAGGGATATGAACCCTATGTAAGCAGCGGTGGCAAAACTGTACAAACAGGCACTTTACAAAGTCCCTTGTAGAACATAAATGGTGGCTCGCACTGATGTCTTTTTGTGTCTCATTCTTGCTGTGAACAATACTTGGCCTTGTAGTGGCTCTGAAGTGACCATATATATACTTTCATGCCTGATGGAGTGAGGCACAGAGGATTAACTGTTCAATCTTTCCACTGGCATATTTTTAGACGCACCACTGTCTATGATAAAAGTTTTGGGGTGATCATTTAATTTCAATGTGTTATTGGGCCAGGGTCCAAATGATGTTTGTTGCTTTATTTGATGAGCTGTCTTTGAGCTGTGATTTACTTTACGGTCAGCTAACCCCAGATTTGCACACCGTACTTTGGTAGATATCATTAGCGGACACCCATCTTTTTCGCTAATACTCAATAGTGACATCAAAGAGCCTTTGTACGATGAGTTTGACAATGATTGATCTTGCCTGGTTTCTGCTTGTTGTAGCTAATGTTGCTTTTTGGTTTTGTTAGTGTGGTGAGATGCTTCTGGAACGTTCTTGCGGCCATCTATTCTTTCCATCATGACGCACCTGATTTTTCTTTACCTCGGCGCACAGTTATGAAAGGATTCTTTTTTTCTACAACCTTTACAAACCTGCCAGATGGCTGGATATTCCACTTTATGGGGAAACAAAAATGCACATCAGAAGCATTACTTTGCTTTCTTCAAGCACGTTGACTTACGTGCATCTTGCTTATGCTGGTTTGTCATAGACAAGGCTGATTCATTGTGGGCTGTTCCTGCTTCCATATCAGCAGCTTGTCCTTTTCCTCTTGCAGACATCAGGATTTTCTCTAAGCGGAGAGTTTCTCTTAACATGCACCTTCTAAACGAATCTCAATGGCAGCCATCAATCAGTCTGAGGCACCTGGCTTAGTTGTCAGTGAAATCACAGAATTTGCAATGGTTAATAGGGGTATCAAATCATTCAACAAATGTGTCCATTGTTTCACCAACCTGGTGATGTTCTTCCTTGAAGATATACCTTTCACAGTCGACATTCCGCATTAGGTTGAACTTTGCTACCAACGCTTCCTTTACCTGCTGGTATTGTTTAGCATCAGTCTGTGAGACTTTCTTTATTGTTTTTAAGTATTTGATAATATTCTTTTCATCTTCTACTTCTAGTGCATCTATGAAGTCACTGAATGTTTTGATCCACACAGCCCACCTGACACCTATTTTCTGCTTCTTAGAAGTCACAAAATGGGATGGTGGCTTCAGAAACATGGCTGCATTGTATCTTTAGATCTCTTTTTCTACCATCAAGACCATGAGCAGTTCATTCAGCTTACAGTACAGCCACCTGTTTCTGCAACTTCTGTAAACACAACCCTTGGGCTTGGACTTGGGTCACCACGGCTGATCTGAGGGTGTAGAATGTTTCACTTGTCTTGGTGAGTAAATTCTCTGTTCTCATATCTGATTGTTGCTGACATTATCTTTCTGCTTCGTTTGAGGAATTGCTCCATATGTGGGGCATAGTGCAGCATTTCCATTCACCGCTTCACCAGTAGTTTTGAAAGGTGTTTTGAATGTGCTCCTCTGTAGGACCTTCACTTACCTCTTTAGCTATGTAGGGGCTGTTGCAGGGCTTTGGCTCCACATGTACCAGTTGCAGACAGTTTTGCATCGATGTGGGGATCATGTGGCACGCTTGAGCAATGTGCCATACCATTGCAAACTCTTTTGGAAAGCAGCTCTGTTTTCTTTGGGGCTCATATCCCCTACTCCTCACTAGATGTGTTGTCTTCCCCAGCCCTGGAGCATGCAAATGAAATATGCCACATGGGAACTGCAGTCTAATACTTCTTTATTCCTCAGCATTCACTCACACACACAGTGAGTATTATCTCATACTCAACATTAACCACACCTTAACACATCCCCGCATATCACATGTCTCCTCTCCAAAGTCTGCCCAGAACCACAAGGATCCTAGAGCGCAAGGCATCAATATGCTACAGGATGATCACAAACCATGATTCAAGATGTACGCTGTCAGCCAGGGCCATTACTTAACAGAAACAGAGATTCTTGACTTACTGAGATTAGGACCAGCAGGTGAAAGTTCCCAAAAGATCCTTAGATGACTGATATTGGATCAGCATGAGAAGTCAACAGTCCAAGTATGAGTTATCAATAACTAGCAATCAGTCACTAGCATTGTTCATTAAATAAACATTTTTAAAAAATTCAAAGGTATATTTATAAAATGGCAAAGTGTGTCTCAAAAACTTATTTCAAAATATAAATTTACATGAGTTTTGATAAGAAACACTTTCTAGGGTGATTACAGCTGGGAACTGGGATTGGAAGATGAGTTTGGGGATAGGGAAGAGGTCAGCCAAGTAAAGGGGCCCATCGCACGAAGGCCGGATGAGAAAGGACAGCGAGAGAGGCTGAGGGTGGCTGGAGCCACTGAAGCTCTTCTAGGACCCTGGACATCAATTATGGGCACAGTCACTGCTTTTGGAGTGGCTCCGTATTCTGTCACTGTCTAAGCTCTAAAGCTAGTGAAGCCTTAAGCTGAGGGCAGATGGGGACCAGGTGCACAGAGCTGCAGATTAATCATGGTATTTGAAGGCAACAGCAACAGTTCCCTGGCAGGACATGTCTCACCCAACTGTGCACCAGAGGGAAAGGATGATGGTTCAGAATCTCACTATCCTCAATTACATTGGCATTGGGCTGCTGTCCAGAATCTATGATATTATGGATGTGAGAGAGAAAGAAACCACTTGCAGTTTGTAGTGCTGAACAAAAAAGAAATGAGAAGTTTCCTGAATATAGGTTGTGGAAGGACACAAGACATCAAGTTAAAAGGATGGTAAATAATCTAAGTACCATGGGGACGCACAAACACAAGCAGAGGAACAAAAGCTGATAAGAAGCAAGCAAATGATATTGACAAGATAGCTGACCAATAGGAAGCAATGGCTGACTTGACACCCACTGTAAATATTGTTATTGCCCACAATTGGTCTTGGGCAATAGACAGCTGAAAGCTGCCAGTAGGGGACACTTAAACATGTTTAAAACAAAATGCAAGTTAAAAATTGATGAGGCACCTGTAATGGACGGGATCCAAGTGTAAAGTATAGAATTGTGTTTTGCTTTCTGTATCTTCTTTTCTTTATATCTTGTATATATTTATATACCAATGTATAATAATGTGCTACCTTTTCCTGTGTCATATACGCTGCCATCTGCTCTGCTTGTCTTGTATAAAATGGGATAAACACCTAATAAAATTTAAAAAAAAAAATTAAAAAAAAATTTGATGAGCCAGAGAAAAAGTTCCACAAAATCTAGCTGATGAATTATGACGGGGGAAACATGGCGGCAGTGAGCTGAGCTGCCGCGGTGCTCCGTACCTGGGCTCCCGTCTTGCCTGTTGTTTTCGAGTTCCGATGGCGCTGGAGGGCTGAGTCAGGTCGGGATGCCGTTTTTGAGTTGCTGATTTCCCTGGTTGCGGCGGTTTTTCTCTTTTTTTCGGATGGTTGTGGTGGTGTTCTTCTGCGCTGCTTCCCACGTTGTTGACGAGGCGTGTCTCCCTGCCTCTCTCCCTGCGTCGGAGGCTCCGCTCCCGCTGACCCTGCTGAAGGCTCCGCCGCTGGGTTTCTTGGGTTTGCGGCTTTGGAGCCTTGCCGCCCTGGAGCTTCGCCGGGGGCGAAAGATCCACAGTCTCCTCCAGGGTGCCCGCGGTGTATGTGCTGGGTCCCGCGTGAGTGGAGGAGACCTGAGCAGAGTGGAAGAGGTGGAGGCTGTTCACGCACACGGTGAGGCTGGCTTGAAATCTTTAGGTCCCCTGGCTTTGGATTCTTCGGAAGCCTCGAAGGCAGTGGAAGTGCCGGTGCAGGCTTCAGCAAAAAGAAAGGTAAGCGTGGGTCAAAGTGTAAAGAGGCGGTAAAGGGGGTGAGAGGAGGCAAAGGCACTGAGACTGTCCCTGATACAAACATTGGCATTAAACCTCCTACTCCAGACCTGGGCCCTGCTAGCGTCGCTACCAAGAAGAAAGTCCCCACATATTTGAGCGGTGAGGTCAAAGCTAAACGAGCATATACCTGTAAATCAGCTAGGGGGTCTAAAGGGTCTAAGGCTGTTATTAACCCAGGTCTAAGATTACGCCGTCACTTCGGTCTTATTTTAAAGTCATTCCGCAAGTTCTACATTTATCGGAAGAACATCCTTCTTTAAATCGCTCTTTAAGTCCACCATTCTCGATCCCCCCTCAATCTCCTACCACTTTTTCCCAAATGGATTTAGAGGCATTGGAGGGACTCTCTTTAGAGACCAAGGCACTGGATTCTAACAGTTTGTCAGTTGACAAGGAAGTTGCATTGGAAGACGATGTGGATACTGCAGAAGTAGGGGAGGTTATTATTGCTAGGGGCTTAGTAGAAGTTGGGGAGATCTCTGTTTCTGTGATCCCGGAGTCTTTACACCTTCTCCCACCTCCACCCCAACCCCTACTACCAGGGACCCCAACTGGGGCAGTTCCGCAAGGGGAGGTTTTACAGGAATGTGTGACCGCTTTTTCTAGTACCCTTGTTGAGGGTTGTGATAATGCTTCATTTGCCACCTCCTTACAGTCTATGTTTTCGTCTTTGTCAGCGGATATTAAAAGAGGTTTTGAGACTTCAGCTGCCAATCAGTCTGAAATTAGGAATGTTTGTGAGTCTCTCGACAATAAAATTGGCGGCCTGACCTCAAGGACGGAGGTACTAGAACATACAGGGGCTGGTCTCTCCCTGCACTTGGATCAAGCTAAGGCAGATATCACCAAGCTTAGAAAAGAAGATCTGATGTTAGCTGAGAGAATGGAGTCATTGCAGAACAATGCCCGACGTAACAATCTTCGCATTCTCAACGTTCCGGAGGGAAGTGAGGGTTCGGACCGCAAGCAGTACATTGTTCTGCTGTTAAAGGAGTCTTTAAGACTGGACCAATCAGTTGAAGAGCTAGGCATACATATCCAACGTATCCTTAGGGACCCTTTCAGGAAAAACCCGCAGAGATCCAAACCAAGGAAAATCTTGGTGAATTTTCACACATATACGCTCAAAGAGGCTATTCTTAATCTGGCCCTTAAGCAGAAATCTGTGAGTGGGAAGGGTTTCAATTTCCAGATCAGGTCAGACCTTTCTAGGGCCACCCTTGATAAACAGTGGGAGTTCGAGAGGAGGCTCGAGGCATTTAGGAATCAAGGTGCTGTTGCGCAACTTATGTTCCCTGCTGCGCTGAAGATTATGCATAATAATAAAATGTATAATATTAGATCTGTACAAGCAGCAGACGAACTATTGATGTCTTTGGGAAATGAAAAAGGGCCTTCAGGTTAGTGGTGAGTTTGTGTGAGGTTAGCTTTAAATTCTCTGGAGAGTTTTGTCACTCTGCTTAAATACTTGCTGGTAAGCATGGGCGGATTTTGCGAATTGGCAATCCGCGAAATTGCGTATTTACGGATTCACAATCCGCAAAATCCGAGAACTCTCGCGAATTTTGCGGATTCCTTTTTTTTTATGTTCGCAAGTGTTTCTGCCATTTTGCGAGGGTTTTTTACCAGTTCGCAAACGCGAACTTACTTGTCGGGTAGCAACGGTCGCGACCATGTTGTTTCTACGTCTTTTTCATCACAGCACCCTCTGTTTCACCACTGCCACCCTCTGTTTCACCACCGCCACCCTCTGGCTCACCCATGCCACGCTCTAGTTCATCACTGTAGATTATGGGGGGAAAAGCACACCTGCCCTGCCTCAACTGACATGAATGAATTAGGGGCTGATTAATGTGTCACTGAATTTGAACTTCCAGACTGGCACCTGCTTCCTTATCTGTAATTGCTTTCTGTTGCAGTGTAATTTTTTTAACAGGACCTTTGTTGTATACTTGTAGCTATTCTCTGAGCCTGCTGTGAGGGTCAGAGCAGGGTCATAAAATAGTTGCAAGTAGGCAACTGAACTCTGAAGGGGCCCCTCAGGAAGCACTACAGGGAATGGTTACTAATGATAAGATTGAACTTTTGCACCTGCTGAGTGCTTTCAGTTTTGCAAAAATCCAAATATCCAGCAGCATCCACAAAAAGTAATCCTTCCAGGCACTACAGGGAATGGTTACTAATGATAAGGTTGAACTTTTGCACCTGCTGAGTGCTTTCAGTTTTTCAAAAATCCAAATATCCAGCAGCATCCACAAAAAGTAATCCTTCCAGGTCAAGATCCAAATCAAAGTGACCAGCACATGAAGAAAGCACTGGGAGGAGCCTGCTGGACAGGAACAGGAAGTTGGAGACTGTGGGGCACTTCCTTCCTCCCACCCCCCCCCCAAAATGGACTCCTTGCAAAAAAAAGTGCAGGCAAATGTCAACCTGAGGAGTTATTCTGATAAAAATCATAATTTTCAATGTTTATGCTGCCTGCCGGTGGATTTCTTGTGCGAAATTGTAAATTTTGCAATCTCGCAATTGCGAGATTGTCGCTGCCCGCCGCATCTACGTGTTCGCAAGTGTTTACTCCCGCAAAATTGTGTAGTATTCTAGTTGGCAAGTGCGACCAAGCAAAAAATCCGCTTCGCACGGATTTACGAATTTTCGGCAAGTTCGCGAGAGTTCGCGGATTGCGAATTTACCGAATATCCGCAAAATCCGCAAGCGGAACGGATTTTACGCCCAAGCTTACTTGCTGGGAAGAATTCTTTATTAGAAAAAAAAAGAAAGAAAAAAGTATTCCTATAGCACTGATATAAGACTAGGGTGTCTATGCAATAAATGAAAGGAAGAAGGTGGGAAGGAGAAAAGGGCGAGACAAAGGAAAAATAAAAAAAAAAGGAAAAGAAAGAAAATTAATGTTATGATACTTATTATTTCTTTTTGTTAGGGAATGTACCAATAAGTTGATGGCCTGCTAACTCTGGTGCACCTTGGTTAAACGGCAGGAACCGAAGCTTAGAGGGGGCACTATCTTCTGGACTCAGTCCGGATAGATAGAGCAAGGGTTTCCCAAGGGGGGTGGGTGGGTAGTCTGGGGCCCGGGTGGGTGTTGCAAGGGAAAAAACGTAAAAAATTCCTCATTTTCGGCTCGGTTTTTGGTTGTTGTTATTGGAGAGATGTGTGTTTGTTGGTATATATTGGTTCAGTTTGGAAGATCTTTTGGTGGCTTCTCGGCTATCGGACTAGAGACGGGGGGAGGAACTGCTTTCTATGAATAGGTTAAGGATTCTCTCCTGGAATATCAATGGCCTGCGTACCAGCCCTAGAAAGAACAAGATAATGCAGTAACTTCGTGATTCGGATGCGCAGGTCATTGTGCTCCAGGAAACACACCTTATTGAATCTGAGATGTTTTCTGTGGCAAAACAAAATAGGTGGATTGACCTATGTGTTTCAACAACACAATCCATGAATATTAGAGGAGTTGCGATCATTTTTAAGAAATCTATAAAGGCACAACTAGTTTCCAAGTTAGTAGACCCAGGGGGCAGATGGGTTATTGTATCAGTAATTATAGCGGGCCCAAATTACTATAGTATGGCATTATGGTCCAAATCAGGATGATCCTTCGGCCCTGAAGTCCATTTTTTCCCATTTACTCTCTTTCCCTGAGCCTACTATTCTGGCAGGGGACTTTAATATAGTTTTGGATCCCTATCTAGACAAAACCCCTAATATTCGGCCTTTAATCCCCTCTAAAACTAGGGCTTTTTTGATTGATAGTATGAAGCAACTAGGCTATGTGGATATTTGGAGAATAAGATCAGGTCAACAACAGGGCATCTCATTTCGTAACTACAAACACCACCATCAATCAAGAATTGATTTTATGCTGATTAGCCAAAAACTGGTTAGCTTAGTGCAAGGCATCTCTTAACTTCCGTTTCATTTATCGGATCACTCGGCCGTTCTTTTAGTACTGGTGGGTTTCCCTAAAGTCTCGCCGAGAATTTGGTCATGTGACCGTTCATTACTTTCATCACCAGAAGATATTATCTTTCTTACAACCGAAGCTCAGTGCTTTATAAACAACAATATTGGGTCAGCCTGGTTGGGGTGCGTATGGGACTCATTCAAGGCCTTTTTAAGGGGCCTGATAACCAACAAGGTTACATATCGGAAGAAGATCTATAGAGAGGCGGTTTCATCGATGGAAGACGAGATGGCTAGGATACAAGCTGAAATCGTCTTGCATTCAGCTGCGCCCCCTGATATCTTACAGGAATGGCAGAATAAGTTACTTATTCTAAAAGGGGAACTGGGCTCCATTTTGAATGCACGTATTTTTGAAAGATGGGAAGGTAGCAAACTAGCACACTTCCAATATGGAGAAGGGGCCGGGAAACTGTTAGCCTGGAAGGCAAAAACGGACCAGGTTAGAAATAATATAGACTCAATCATTTTTGAGGATGTGGTCTACTCTGCCGATGAGGATATCAGAAGAATTTTTCGGCAAGTCTTTCAAACTATATATCATGAAGATAGACATGTTGAGGCTGATCAGGTGGAGGATTGGCTGAGGGGGGTTTCTCTTCCTTCATTGTCCTCAGAACAGAGCGCCTTATTGGACAAGATCATCACCCAGGAGGAGGTTAGACTTGCTATTTTTAGTAGCAAGAAGGGTAAGGAAGCAGGCCCTGATGGCCTTCCGACGGAAATCTATTGGGCTTTGGAGCAGATAATTGTTCCCTTCCTTACCTCATTGTTCAATCAGATCCTCCAGGAAGGATTGTCACCCCCTACCTCATGGGATAGCGTGTCTATAACTTTGATTTTGAAACCGGGGAAACCAGCATCATGCTGTGGGTCATACAGACCAATCTCCATTTTGAATGTTGATTACAAAATCTTTGCTGCTGTCCTCGCAAATAGTTTGGGGGCAGCAGCAGCAGGCATCCTGCATCAAGATCAGAGGGGTTTTGTGAGGGGTCGTCAGTTGCATGAATTGACCTACGATCTAATAGGGGCTATTGATATGGCAACTATGGATTCTCTTTCCCTGGCTGTACTTAGGCTCAACGCTACCAAGGCCTTCGACAGGGTGAACTGGACATACCTGTCGGGGGTCTTGGGTAAGTTTAACATCGGTGATCGATTTCGTAGAGCTGTGAGATTACTTTATCAGAACCCTTCAGCTTGCCTGCTGGTCAATGGAGAGCTATCAGATCCATTCAACATCACAAGGGGAACACGACAGGGCTGGCCTCTCTCCCCTCTCCTATTTGATCTATATCTTGAACCCTTCGCCCAATGGTTGAGGGACGCTGCTAACATCAAGCCTTTTAATTATAGGGGATGGGAGAAAAAGGTAGCCCTGTACACGGATGACATTCTCATCTTTTCCTCGGAACACCGCACGGCCCTTCCACCAGTGATTGCTTTAGCCCACGACTTTGGAGAGATCTCCGGCTATGAGGTTAACGCCTCTAAAACGGAGATTATGGTTTGGAATGATCCTGAGCCGGTGGCAAGATTGCTACACTTAACTTTTCTGCTGTGGCAAAGGATTGTTGAAGACTCATGCGATCTTGGTCTTTTCTTCCGTTGTCTATCTTAGGTAGAGTAAATCTAATAAAAATGTCTATACTACCAAAAATTACTTTTTTGTTTAACACCATCCCCCTTTACTTTGAACCTTCTCTTTTGTCTAAACTTCAGAGTGAAATCAGCTCTTTCGTTTGGAATAAACATATACCTAGGATCGCCTGGAAAAAACTTGGGCAGCGCAGAGAAAAAGGTGGCCTAGCAGCTCCAGACCTCGAACTATTTGCGTGGGCATTTCATTTCTCCCACGCTAGGATGTTATTAAAAATGCCCACGAATCTTGAGATTGGGTGCATGTTTGCAGCTCTGCTTAGAGGGGAAGGTGTGGTCCAGGTGGGTTTTTTGTTCAAATTTGGAGATCCCAAGTTCTTTAAGAAGGTGAAGCTGAAGGTCCTGCAGGGGATGGCGAAAACATGGGCTAAACTTAGGAGTTCTATAAGCTTGGGATACTTCTCAAGTAGGTCGCCATTGTGGAAATTTACCTGGGACTCCGGGTTGGCTTCTTGATAGTCTTGCGGCACCGTTGAGAAAGGCGGGCTTGAAGGTCTGGGGTGATCTGTTTGTAGAAGGCTGCTTGCTCTCATGGGAATCTTTGTTAACTAAAATTGGGCCAAACTTCTCTAGGTTTAAATATCTTCAGATTGTAAGTTGGGCTCACTCACAGATTTTGGCTAGGAGCAGATTTCCATTAGGAGGGGACAGCCATGTAGTGGCCTTGTTGCTGGATAAACCACCAGCCAGAAAGGAGGTTTCATTATGGTACAACCTATTATTAGAGGAGGTCGATGGCGAACTCCAACTGCCAGAGACGTTGTGGGGCTCCTCCTTTACTGCCCATAACCTGGAAAATCTGTGGTCTACATCTTTTAAGGTTATGTGGGATATCGTTAAGCCTGCTTTGCTTCGTAGGAACCATCTTTTCACCCTTCATAGAGCCTACTATTTACCACAGAGGCTATCAAAATTCTCAAAAGACTCTCCTGTGGCATGTCCCAAGTGTGGTTTGACAGCTTCTTCGGACATACATATGTTTTTCGATTGTCCCCTGCTGCTTTCCTTTTGGGATTCAATAAGTGCTTCACTTACGACTGCTTTGGGTTTCCAAGTTTTGATAAATTCTTCGTTTGCAATATTCGAAATCTCGGATGAGGTCCAGGGTCCAGCAAAAAACCTTCTTTTTTATTCCATCTTATTGGCCAGAAGGGAAATCTGTAAGAAATGGAAGGACCCGACACCACTTTCCTTTTTTGAATGGCGTACTTCTGTTCTGCAAACGTCAAAGTTGGACTTTGCAAGGTCTGGAAACCACGACAAAAGAGCCTTTGGGCTCCTTCTGAATTGGGTGCAACCGTGATCTTTGACTATGTTTTTTTTTTCCCCCCAAGGTCCAATGATTACGCTGCTTTGGTTTTCTATGCCTGCCTTTCCGTGATATACCTAAGTATATTGGTCCGGTCCTAGTGACTGGTATATGACTGCAGCAATTTCACTCCCTAATGGTTTCTTTGGTGTGGCACTTTTGGATTGTAGAGACAGTACTGTGTGGTGACACCGAATAAATAGTTTGGTTGTCCCTGCCAGTTCTGTGGCAGTATGTCTCTCTCCTTGTGCTGCAACGTAAACCAGGGTGGAAAATGAGGACAAAAAAAGAAACAATAAAAAAAGAAAAGAAAAAAAAATCTAGTTTGTGCAGGAGGCTAATATGCAGCAAAGCTTTCTGCAGCCAGTTTCATCCATACATGAAGATGTGTGAAGTGACAAACTTTGTACAACTAAATAAACCTGGGGGTCTAATAAAGAGTCCAAAAGTACTCTAGAACACTAAGACTAGAAGCCACAATTGGTGCGAGGAAAAAACCTTAGAGTCTTAGTTCAAAGATTGATAACTAAAACACATTTAACCACCAGCAAAAATAGGTGAGACCCAATGTCCAGAGATGGATTCCCATCAAAGTCTTAGTAGTGATCACATAATATCATCTCATCATCCAAAGGTTGGGATGGATCGTCTCCAGATCATCAAGACTATTTCAACTCCCGCCTTCAATGACTGGGTTGCAGCCCACAATTACTTGCAGACCATGCGTATGACCACTAATTGGGAATGTGCAGTGCAAAAAGTGACGTGATTTGGTGAATGTGATTTAAAAATAGAATAGAAGACAAACAGCGAAACTACTTTAATAGCTGTAGGTCTCTTTCTAATTAAAAGCAAGAACAGCGCAAAAAAGCAGTTTCATCAAATAGCTGCATATGGGCCGACATGTTTCTGCCAAAAGGGGGAGCGACCTCCCAAGGCATTTTTCAGGGCCTCTGTTCTCGGACTAAGCCTGAGTAAGGGGGAGGCTTACTCAGGCTTAGTCCAAGGCAACGATGGAGAGTGCGTGGCCTCCTTCATCCTGAGACAGGTCCAGGTGAGGTGAGGTTTTATCCCCTGTCACTATGGGTGAGCAACGCACCATTTGACATGGAGGAATAACAATGTATATCCTTTATGGTTTGATTTAGTCACGTTTTATATATGTTTTTTTGTATTGTAGCACACACTTGCAGTGGCAAAAACTTATTAGAACAGAGGCCCTGAGGAATGCCTTGGGAGGTCGCTCCCCCTTTTGGCAGAAACATGTCGGCCCATATGAAGCTATTTGATGAAACTGCTTTTTTGCGCTGTTCTTGCTGTTAATTAGAAAGAGACCTACAGCTATTAAAGTAGTTTTGCTGTTTGTCTTCTATTCTATTTTTAAATCACATTCACCAAATCACGTCACTTTTTGCACTGCACATTCCCAATTAATGGTCATACGCATGGTCTGCAAGTAATTGTGGGCTGCAACCCAGTCCTTGAAGGTGGGAGTTGAAATAGTCTAGATGATCTGGAGATGATCCATCCCAACCTTTGGATGACCAGATGATATTATGTGATCACTACTAAGACTTTGATGGGAATCCATCTCTGGACATTGGGTCTCACCTACTTTTGCTGGTGGTTAAATGTGTTGTATCAATCTTGGAACTAAGACTCTAAGGTTTTTTCCTTGCACCAATTGTGGCTTCTAGTCTTAGTGTTCTAGAGTACTTTTGGACTCTTTATTAGACCCCCAGGTTTATTTAGTTGTACAGTTTGATTATTAGGGGATGCTAACCTGGGCTAGGTCTTTAAAATTCCCTTAGACCCTCTACTCCTCGGTATGTTGTTAGTAAGTGACAAACTTTGCAATTTCACAAAGTTGTAGTTTGCCAGCTGCACCAAACTTTACTAGGAGAGTTTTAATTTAGCGCCCCCCTAACATTTAGCTTTCATTACTGGAAAAGCCACAGTTTCAAAGTATCTTCCTTCATCAATGCCATCTAATATCACCTCTGCCTCCACCTCCACTATTCAGGTGTTTTGCATGATCAATTATCTTCACAAAATTGCTGCAACTGAATTGCTTTCAACGCATTATAAATGAAAATTCAATTTTGAAATAGGTCAAGGTCATTTTCAAAACTAGAATTAGGGAAACACTGAAAATTTGAGCTGGAGTCCACCCAGGATGTGGCCGTGTGGCCAGAGTTGCCAACTTTGGAATTGGGTAAGCAGTTTCGAATCTCGGCGTAGGCTCAACAACCTGTGATTCTGGGCAAATCACTTAGGGACTGATTACGATGTCAGGCGGAAAGCCATCCGACAGCTCATTGGTGGCTTTCTGCCCAACATCTGAGGCATCGGTCTGACTGCCGTATTATGATACAGCCAGTCTGACAAATGCCTGCAGGGGGAGCACGCTCTACCTCTGACAGGCTCAAGGAGCCAGTCGGGGTGGAGGGCAGATCATAATCTCCAAAATGGAGGCAGTACCCTCTCAGGCACTGCTGTGGGAATTACGATGCACATTTCCAACAGCCTTTTCATGTTGTTTCTTCCACCATGAAAAGGCTAGCAAAAAGGGTCTTTTGGGGGCCCCTAGCAGGGACCCTGTCCCTCGTGGCCCTCTGCTATGGGTCCTGCCCCCCCTAAAGAGCCATGCACTTAGTGGCAGGCACCGTATTGTGCATGCCACATTGTCAATGGATGTTTAAAACATTTATTTTCCTACTGCAGTGTGTGCTGAGGCCCACAGCACAAGCCACAATATGAAATATACACTTCCCGACTGACGTGAAGGTGGTCACATTGTGATTTGGGAAGCGGGACCGCCAACTCTTTGTCGGGTGATCCCGTTTCTGACATGATGCAGCTTGTCCGACCGGCATTGTAATGAGGCCCTTAATCTCCTAGCCCATAAACAATGAATGTGACCTTGAGTAATATAACTGGTGCTCATGCAAAGTGCTCTAAGTTCGCGCTGCATGAATACAGCAGAAAAATACACAAAGAGATAAAAACAAAGCCTTAAGTTAAGGAAAGACAAGAGGATAACCATCTCCTGGCTGATTTGTACAAAGTGCAACCAGAAAACATGAATAAATCACGTCTTCCCTGGTTAAATTGTGTGATCTTAAGTAAAACGTTTATTTCACCAAACTCTTTTTTCTTCATTATCACTTTTGAAATATTTTCAAATAAGTGAGTTCAGAATACCAGTTGTACAAAAACAAGTGTTCGATTTAATGGGTACACACAAACATTTTCCTAGAGGTCAAAATGTTTGATCTGTGATGTGCCCAAGAGCTGCAATTATTCCAGCGGGTTGGCAGTCGGGCGATAGGGTGGGGGGACAACTGGCAGTAAGTTGCTTGTAAGCGAAGGATATACATCTAGTAGCTGAATTGAACAATGTGAAATCAGAAAATCTGAGATTAATCCAGGCTGCCCTAGTTTTCCAAATTGTGCGATCTCAGACAATTGTTACATTTTTCGTTTCCTCCTATTTCTTTCATTATCACACATAAAGGACTTTTAAAACACATGATTTCAGGGTGTGCCCTGTATAAAACAAGCTCCTGAGTTTGATTTAATAAACTATAATGTTGTTCATGTACAATAGGACCCCAGGACACCCAAAGAAGTGCAGATAACAATTGACTTTAGTTCACTATTGGAGCTATTGTCAGGGTAGAGGGAAGAATTATTGGACCATATGTACTAAAGCATTTTCGAAGAGAAACAGAATGGGTAAAACCCTTTGATACATCTGGCCCAATGTTTCTAAATACATGTTTGAAAACTATAACTTTTAAATTAATACTTCTCAATGCACTGACATAATCAATTGTACTAAAATGAAAAGTTTCTGCATGTTAATTATACACACTTTTTGAATTTTGAGTACAATGTCATAATTTTACACTTTTGCAGCAAGATGACTTTAAACATGAAGATGTTCCTAAATTTAAGTGCAGAACTCCTAGTTACTTCCTTTCTTTCACGCCAATTAACATTTAAATAAATGCTTGGTTGTTTTTTTAACACATTTTTATTGTTAGTGGTGAGTTGAATAAACTACAGCCCAGTGCAGCTGTTGACTCGGATTCTGAAAGTAAAGGTCAGGAGCGCCACGAGGCCCCCGGCCATACTTTGAGTATCCATGCTCTATAATAATATTGGCAGCGTACAGGGTTAAGGCCTGCAGCACTGATTGTGCCACCCAAATAAGTAGTCCATTACACGTCTCAGGTCTGCCGCTGCACCCTGTGTTTGCAATTTTAAAACCTCCATTTCGACCTGGCAAAATAAACCTTTTGCCAGGCACAAATCTTTATTTTTAATACATATAGATCACTCCAGTGGTAGGCCCTTAACAACCCAGAGGACAAGGTGCAGTGTATTGAAAACAGTGGAGATGTTCTTTTAAGTTTTACATGTCTTGGCAGTGAAAAGGTCTTACATTTGGTTTCTATTACTGCAAGGCCTACATATCCCATCAAATAAATTGGGTTACCTTATTACATTTAATAAGTGATATCTTTCAATTGGGAGCAGGTAGACAGGTTGAGTTTGTTGTCTGTAGAATTGTAATTAAAGCTTTCTTTAATGGTCAAGCCGAGTTTGTAATAATTTGGAAAATGCCATTTTTAGGAAGTTGGCATTTTCTTGCCCTAACCATTTCATGCCTGCAGTTTTCAAATTTCTTGCACAATGGTTTTAGAAAATAAGTTTGGATATCAAGAAACTCGCAAAGATTCAAATAAAAAAGATGGACAATTTGATTACCTCTTTTAAGTAGTGGCAAACAGTTCCTGCTGCTGCAAAGAACCATGAAGGTAAGAGGGTGGACGGTTGCTGCAGTCTGTCATCATCCCCATTCCCTGCTCCTGTCCCGCTGTAGTCATCAGAAGATCTCCCCCTCAAGTCCCAGATACAAATTTGCTCTAACATCCCTGTTACTAGGGGTAAATAACAATTTTTTTAAATACAATAAATTAAATATATCAACAATTGCTCAAAAGTAAAAATTAATTAATATATACATTACGAAAGAATATATGTAACCTATTTTAAATATTAAAATGAAAATAATTGTTTTAATTCATACTGTAAATTAAATAAATAAAAATATGCATACATTTTCAAAAATTACGTTTTTGAAAATACATTACCTTAGAAAATTCAAATGAACAAACATATATTAACAATAACATATATCACAAATAATGTAAAATATTTCCACCACCAGAGATGTTCACTACTCGCCAAGATCATTCCCCACACTGCCTCTTTCCCTTCTCCTCACCTCTTTACTGCACAAGGAAGGGTTGCAGGGACTGTAATCAAAATCTCTTAGTACACTATAGGCTACTCAAGAACACCCTCTCCCAGAACCTCCAGTGTGCAGAGATGTTAAATATTGGAGGGATTTGTTAGCATGAGCTAAAAGCCATTTTGTATTTCTGGCAGCCATCTTGTTTGCCATGTGCTGCCACGTGCTCGCCATGTGCTCTGTCCTCCCTCAGTGTTGACTGCTCTTGTTATCTGCCTAGAAGCAAACAATATTTAGCATCTTCCAACTTCGCACACGCCCAGAAGGGCCTAGCTAGCATAATGCACCTGCTTCTCTAGTATAACTGTCAGGCTATTTTTGCTGCTGTATGGAGAAATAACTCTTGTCCTACTTTGTTGAGCAAGCAGATCTTGTATGCCCATCTTAGTCATTTTTGCATGCTTACATGGGCCAGGACTGCCCCTTGGTCTTATGATGACTATGTAACCCTAAGCATATATATGGCCTCTGTTTTCTGTACTCCTCAGACTGCCTCATTCATTTGCTAAGGCTTCTGTGTGACGTAGTCTCACTCATTTGAGGTTAATAAAGATTCTCTTTTATATTTCAGCTTCTGTGTCAATTTCTTCTTTGTTGGTTTAAAAGGACCAAGTATCAGTGGGATCCCTGAGAAGGTTTCTACAAATGGCGCTCCAACGTGGACCTCATCAGAGAAGTGGCTATCTAAAGGAGTGATCAAATATACTGAGGGGGACAGGACAGGATTCTACTAAGGAGGTACTCTGTGCAGGGAGATTCTGGGGATTCTCTGTCTCTGCAGCCCAGTATATTTCTGGTCTTCCTGATTTTGATCCTCCATATGATGTCACTCCTGACTGAGAACCTTCTTGGCGTGAGTATTCTAAAAAGACCGTTAGGTCATTCAGAACTTGGCAGTTAGGATTTGGACAACCATTTGTTTGGTAAGTGTCGTTCTGCGACACTTGCTGTTAGTTTGATACCTTGGATTGGTAAGGTAGTTTAGTAACGCTTACTGCGGCTTTGGAATTTTGGAATTTGTGTTGGCCAACTTTGGATTTGTATGGGATAGATATACGAATTGCAATTTGTGTAGGCAGGTAATGAGGAGATTTTTCTATGCTTGCATTTGTTTGAACGGCACAATGTACGAAGAGTACCTTAAGCGCTACTTTGGGTATAATATTTGCATATTCTGCAATATTTTTGACATGCCTGTTCCAAGCACACGTCGAAGAATGTGTTGCTTTTTGGAGGTACCATAGTGAGATGTGAATTGAATTAGCCAGCTCCCTTGAGGGAATAGCTAGATAGGTTTAGGTATAAAAACATATTTATTCCTTGGTGACTTATCCCCAGGGAGTTAAAATATGACAAAAATACAGACAAGGATCCTTTATCTACGCACGTTTATGAATGGAGATATGCAGAGCGATTTTTTGATGTTCTGCCAGACAAAGCTAGTGAATTGAGTGCATTTTTGCTTCTTGGAAATAAAACAGTTTGTTGGGCTGTTTTTTTTCGCAGTCTTTTGGAATACTATTGAGAAGCGCTTCTTGTGAAATATGACTTACAACAAGTATTTACAAATGGTTTGGTTTGAGAACATTCTGTGGGCTGTCCTTTGTTTCTGTCCTTAGTGTTGATCTGTGGGTTAATCATGTGTTTGGATGTCTGTGTGGTTCGTGGTTTTACATTACAACTTCTGTGAGTAAATAGCGATTGCGCTATTTGTGAAATAATGGCTCTTGAGCACGCTGTGTTGTGTGATTCTGAGTGTTTTACCCCCTTCTGTATATGTCTGGAATGAGCTCAATGTGTGTTTGTGTTTTCTTGCTGTCATCAGTCTGTTATGCAAAATGTCATTGAATTAATATTAAATAAAAATTAAATAAAAATGCAGAAATGAACCATATGATATGCTAAATAATTATATGTTACTATTTAAATTATAGAGTAAGCAACTATGCGCATGTACAAACTGCTAATGCTTAAAAGATAAAATTAGAATTCACATTCAATAGGTATAAAATAGGCCTCAAACACGAAATTGTGTGGTTTGTAATAGATAAACAATTATAAAACATTTTCCTTAAATACATTGTATTAGATATTAACAGGCAAACAAATCATCTGAGTAAATTGGATGTTGTTGATCTAAAACACATATTATAGAACATGCATTGAAATGCCTCAGTTTTAAATAGACAGTCACTGTGCTTCCATTTCAACACACAAAAAAAGCTTAACAACAACTGTGTTTTAACTGCTGAGCAGCAGCTGTTGTTTTGATTGTAGGCCATGGAGAGACAGGAATGTTGACTCAGCCATGATTTTGTCAGTTAAAACACAGGGTAAAATCCTGTTTTTCAGACTGCTGTTTTAAAAAGTTACAAAAATCAGGATCATTATTTTGGATAACAGGAAAACATTTAACGTAAGGATTTCCTTTCTTAAAGCCTTTTTTTTATAAGCATATTCGTGGTTAAATAATTGTCCTTTTAAAAAGTGGCTCAAAATTTGTCATGTTTCAAGTTAGGCTTCTGTGCTTAGGCTTGTGAATGAATGTGTCTAAATATAATAGGCAAGAGATGCAGCTTGCTTTTCATGTGGAATTATCAAAAATGATTGGTTTTATTAAAAAAAAGAAAAAATTATGAAAAAATATTTAAAAAATAGGTGCTTTTAAAGTCGTTTTTTTATATTTATAAAGCTTAATACTCATACTATGACCTTCTAAAATTAAAATTAAATTTAAGTTGTGTTGTACCGCATAATGAGGATATTTGCATATGGAATTTCACTCTGCGCAGGCGTAAAAAACTAATTTTTATAACGGTATATATGATTATTTCTGATTTTTCACTCCTGGGCTATCTAGAGAACATTTTGAGGATGACTATTATGCAAAAAAGTTATAGGATATTCATTTTTAAGTGCCCCAAATATCAAAATTCACTATTAAAACAGCATTTTTTCTATTCAGAGCAGCTTTTAAAGTGCCTTAGGCTTCAGTAAATGCATACATTTAGGTATAATACAGATAGCTGACTTCTATATTGTTAGACAAGTATATTGCACACTGCTTATAATTGAAAATATGTATAAAAAATTAGCAGAAGTTATTTTCTTAACTCTAAACTGACAAACAGAGGAATGGGGCTGCATTTGCACACAGAATAGGACAGCTGGGAAGAGTTAAATGTCAGTTCTATATTTAGAAGAATAGCATGGCTCTCAGAGTAAAGTTTGCTTTGACATTTTGACATCTGAAACTTTTTTAAAGACAAGATGGCAGCGCAGGGAAAGAAGGAGGAGTTGTGCTTATTTTTTTTGTTGGCAAAAGCAAGTTTTATGCACTCATATGAATATACCAAAATACAATTGTATATGTGAGCTTGGCCATATATACACCACTAATGCTTTTAGTTTGGTGCTTACTAGGGCTGAGCCAATGGGATTTAGTTTGAATTCATTCGCCCTCATGTTTTACTTGTATATTTGCTAAAAGGATTGGGGTTTGGGTATTCATATTCTTTACCTCCTCAAAAGTGCAATGTACCTCCTATAACTTTGTTAATGGCCAGTTGCTACAAATAGGGGTTGATAGTGTTGACAGAAGTGAAACCTGTTTCAGGTTTCCTACTGTAAAAATGGGGGAAGAAGACTAGTTCCGCTACAAATTAAGGCTAGGTAATATGTATGTTGCTCTCTCCTTTTCTCAATTTTGTTTTAGCCTGTCTACGCTGTCTGTGAAATAGCAATGAGACATGTAATTGGCTATTTAGTAATACTGTTTTAAATATTGTTAGCATTAATAAAATGAATAAATATATGTTATGTTACTGCCCATCTTGTTTGATGAAATTATGATAGGTTCAGTTGTCTAGATTGTTGTTCCCTTATTTTGACCTTTAAGGGGAGCTAGATGTAGGTAGTTTTTGTTCTAAAATTCTAAGGTGATAACACCATTATTGTATGTTTATCCATGCTACATAGTTTTGCAAGGGCATTGGTAGTTTTGTATTAGCTAGTCCGTGTAAATAAACTGACAGTCCTTATTAGAGCTGATGTTGCATAGTTAGGATCATGAAAAGTAGAACGCAGGGAAGATGCCCATGTGATCCTTAGCAAAAAATGTTTTGAGGGAAATGTTGTTTTATAGATAAGAACCCTGTTAAATTAGCAGTTTTAGATTTTCCTGCTGCTCCTATAACATGAGAGCATGGTCCTAAAGCGTACAATGTAGGTGCTTTTATTAAGAAGAATCATTTTAGAAGTGTCTGCAGTCCTGTACAAGTAATGTAAAGTTTATGAGCAAAAGTGTAGAACATTTCCTTTTTTGGGGGGTTTCAGATTAGCACACAGGAATACACCAATGTAAGGATTTAGAGTATATCTGTGTTGTTTTTATCTTTTTCCTCTGAAATTAGTAAATTAATACAGACTTCCTTGGCTGATTGGGATTGGGTGATGTTTATTGTTCTTGTCAGCTCACCAAAGAGTTCCTTTTATACATGCCAATAGGTCCAGGCTGTTGTTTTTTTTTCTCTCTAATAGATAGATGAAAGTGGTTCTTGGGTGCCCTGCTAATATATGGGGCGTCCCAAGACTAGGAAGTATTCTAAGACTGTCCTCTCTGTTGATACACTGTTTCTGTGACTTGTCTAAAGACATTTTGTTCTGTCCACCAATAGATATTTGCTGCCTTACAACCATTGCCAGAGGGGCCCGGACATCAGATTCAGCCTGGAGAGTCAGTGTCAGCACCAGTCCAGCTTGAAGCCAAAGTGAAGGTAACCAGCACAGGCATTTCTGGCAACTAGGACCTCAGTGAAGGCGGAAGCCCTGTGATCAAGTGTGTACCCCTGCCACTGTCTTGGGCGAAAGACGGGGTCACAAATCAGAAAGGAGAAATTGTGGTTCATGCCCAGCTGAGAGTCACAGCCCAACCAGAATGGCGAGGAGGCTTTGCTTGAGGTGACCCCTTTTGAAACAAGGGTTGATTCAGAGATCCTGGCATCAGGCCTCTGAATCCTGGTCCTAAAGTGAATGCAAGTTTGCTCCTCTGTTTGTTGGTCAAGAGATACCTGGGTACACTGGATGTAATGTGTGGCCCCAACGAATGAGTAGTGCGCCAGCAGAGCAATACAGGAGTTAGGGAAGGACTTGAGATTAGGGTACAGGTGCTGTGTCTTTGGTGCATGTTAGATTGAAGTGAAGAAAACTGGTGCACTGCCTGAGACACTGCACAGGATCACTAAGAGCATTTGCCTGGTTGGTGACTGCCCTATCCTGAAAGAAGAGACTTTTTTCCTTGAAACTGGGCTGTGATTCTTGAGTTGCGAGCTGTGCAGCTCCACCGTGGAAACAACAAGAGCCTGCCTGTTAGGCTCAAACAGACACAGGGAGAAGACTCCCCCTCTGGCTTGGTTGTACAGCAGCTTCAATTTCCCCAAGGACTTCTTCTTTTTTTTGTCAATAATGTACCCCTTTAGTCATCCCATTTTTGAGGAGGAGCAGCCCTTTGCAGCTCTTTGTCCTAATTCCTGTGGCCCTGTGTGGTTCTCCTGGTCAACAGATATGATTGATGTTCTAGCCCTCATAAAAGGAAAATGTAAAAGTCAATTGGAAAATGTTTTTATTAGATATGTGTTGTTGGCTATTCTGAAATTAAAATGAATAGTCACTGAAATGCATAGGAGCCCTGAAAATGTTTACTAGATGGTTTTAGGATTTGCTTTTGCTTAGGACTAGAAACATGATAATTCTGTTTGTGATAGTGGTCATTACTTTCTCCTGCTATCTGCATGTTAATTATGACCCAATGCTTCATTCTCTTTGTATTCCTGCTTATACCGTACATGTACCCGTTTAATGAAATGTTTAGAATGGAAAATGCCCACTTAGAAATGAATTAGGATATTGATAAATTTATGAAAATTAATCTGCAAATATTTTCTATGTTCCTACTGGATCATAGGAATGTCTTTAGCTCATGCTAAAAGGACCATCTGTTAAGTATCTGAGGGATTTGTTAGCATGAGCTGAAAGCCATTTTGTATTTCTGGTAGCCATCTTGTTTGCCATGTGCTGCCACATGCTCGCCATGTGCTCTGTCCTCCCTCAGTGTTGACTGCTCTTGTAATCTGCCTAGAAATGAACTATATTTAGCATCTTCCACCTTCGGACATGCCCAGAAGGGCCTAGCTAGTAGAATGCACCTAGTATAACTGTCTGGCTATTTTTGCTGCTGTATGGAGAAGTAACGCTCCTCCCACTTTGTTGAGCAAGCAGATCTTGTATGCCCATCTTAGTCATTTTTGCATGCTTACATGTGCCGGGACTGCCCCTTAGTCTTATGATGACTATGTAACCCTAAGCATATATAAGGCCTCTGTTTTCTGTACTCCTCAGACTGCCTCATTCAGTTGCTAAGGCTTCTGTGTGACGTAGTCTCACTCATTTGAGGTTAATAAAGATGCTCTTTTATATTTCAGCTTCTGTGCCAATTTCTTCTTTGTTGTTTTAAAAGGACCAAGGATCAGTGGGACCCCAGAGAAGGTTTCTATTTTCTACAGAGGCTGTAATTTGCAGGTATCACACTTTCCCTGGCACTTGCTCAACTGTAGGGTGCAGTAGGTTTTAAATTACACCTAGAGAAAAGTTGGGCATGCTTGAGAATCTTTCATTCACTTAAGCAACTGTTCCAGACTATGCTTGTCTTTGTAGGTGTAGTCCAAGTCTGTATATACCCCTAGTGTTTAGCACCAGTTTCAGAAAGTGTAGCACCTTCAGTTACAGGCTCAAAAAAGCCAATCAGGCACTTGAGACGGTTGTGTGGTGCCATTTTTTGTTTGCAACCTGTAAGTCACAGCTAAGGTTACAATTCAAGTACAATAGATTGGTGACTTAATGCAAGAAAGAGACGGATATCCATCTGGATTATTATATACAAGTTCACATCCACAAATTCTAAATCAAGCCCTAATTCTTTAATCTTAGGGTTTTTTATATTATGTTGTAAGTTCAATGTGTGCTTAAAGTACATGCATTCTATACTGTGAAATATTCTCCATGGAAAATTAAGGGGCTTTACAGAAAACATTTTTATGTTAGCAGGACAATTTCAAACTTGAGGTGCCTTATATAAAAAAAATAGAACAGTAGTTGCATGTAAGGATTGGAAGAAACCAAGCAATGAAAACTAAAATGTGATGAGGAGGTGGGGAACAACAACACAGTTACTGGGATATTAATAAACAAAGTAAAACTTGCATACAAACGTATTAACTACAAGTTAGGATAGTCTAAGGACAGTTTGGAAATATGAGCAGATACATTTAAGGCTCTTAGCACATTTCCTTCTCCGTATTGAAAAAAATAATTATTACATGGAGTCCCTGTGTAAATATGACTATGAATTGGCATATCCCTGATTGGCTTATTTGGTTTACTTGTTAGTCCATAGTAGTGTGGCCTGTGTGTGCCCAGGGCTGGTAACCCAAATGCTGCTGTTGGGCCTGCAGCGCTGGTTTGTGCCAACCACTGAAGCAGCTTGTAAAGTGTTCCTCAGACCTGCCACTGCAGTGTCTGTGTGCAGTCTAGAACTGCTATCTTGGATGTGAAGTGCCCACACTTCCTAGCCCCTGAACCTTCCCCTAGCCTCATGTCAGTCACCCCTATGGTAGGTGCATTGTGTGTGTAAGGTAGGACATGGCGTGGAATGTGTAGCTTGTCCTGGTAGTGAATCACCCTCCATTTTGTTTTTCACTGCTGCAAGGCTGCCTGTTCTCCATAGGCTAGCATGGGCAGACTGGCTATTACATCTTATAGTCCTCTCTGAATCAGGGAACATGGTAGAAATTCGAGTTTAGTATGCCTGAACTCAGAATGATAAAATACATCTTTTAGTGAAGTTGGTTTTAACATTCTGTGTTTGAAAATACCACTTTTAGAAAGTAGGTATTTTCTTGCATAAGCCTCCAGTGTGCTCTGCTGTTATGTGTATTGGCTGTCTGGGTTTAGAGGGCCAAGGTAGGCTGGGTCAGACCTGGGTTTAATAGAGATATCTGCATTGAGTACTGGGGAGGGGTAGCTCCTTGACCTGAATAGGGCTGTGCCTGGCAAGGTGAATGCTGGCTCCACCTCCTACTGTGCATCTGATGGCAGACCCCCTCTTTCTGAAAGGAAGGATTCAGCCTGGTAAACAAAGTGCTTGAAGGCCTGAGCAGAACTGATTCTGGCTGGGTTCATTGACTAGAGACTGTTGAGAACAAAGACTTTTGGGGTATAAATATCTGTGCCCAACCCCATGATTTTTGTATTGCTCCTGGATGTCAAGAGGAACCTCTGTCCGTGTTACTGAAGGAATCTGCAGGAGAGGACTGTCCTTGTGCTTGTGTTCTGTTTCTTGGATTGGCCTGCAGTAATTCCAATTGGACTTGGAAGAAGAGGGAAAAGGACTTTTGAGGGACTTTTATCTTACTAAGCAATCACCCAAGGGCTAAAAGAGAGCTAGCCACCTGCTGGAGTCACAGGCACATCTGACTCCCCCAACAGCCTCCTAATTCATCCCAGCGGTGATTTCTATCTGCAGGTGAGGCCCCTGTGAGTTCCAGGGCCTCTAGTTCTACTACAGAGAAGAGAGCGCTGAAAATCGTCGCTAACGCCGTTTGCGAGCCGCCACAGCTGAAGAGCGTAAGAAAAATCGGCGCGCTGCTGCCGCCGAGCGCTCACAACCCGAAGATCATTGGATCACACGCTTGCGGGCCCCAAAGTGCTTGCTAACCCCAGAGATCATCGCATCGCATGTTTGCGTGCTTGTCGAAGGCTCGCTAACCCCGGATCATCGCATCAAGATCATCGCAGAGCGGGCGCTGTGCGTCCGCCATTTTCCTCGCATCGCACCCGAATAGTCGCTCCCTCGCGGGGCGCCATATTCTTTCGTCGCAACAACATCGCACACACAATAGGATCAGCGCATCATCCTCCCTCGCGGCAGGGATTCAACGCATCGCTGGCCTAGCATGAATAAGTCTGTCGCTTTGTCCCGCACGCACCCACAGCCTGGCGCATCAGCCTCCCTTGCGGCAAGGATTCAACGCATCGCCGGCCTAGCATGGGGAAAATCATCGCTACAGCTCGTTTGCAACATTTTGCTTGTTTTGCTACGAAATCCAGGTACTTTGTAAGTAAAAGGGTCGCAGAGACCCCCTGCTTTGAACTGAACCCCTATTTGAACACTTTGAACTCTGTCTTTTTCCAGCTTTTCAAGAGTACCCCCCTTTTTCAGTATTGTGGCTTTTTACCGTTATTGGTCTTGTGTTAAGTCTATATATAAAGATACTTTTTTTGTGTGACTACTTGTGTGGTGTCCCTTTGTAGTGTCCTTCATGGGTTACAGTGTGTGATCATAAATGCTTTACACACTGCCTCTGAGATAAGCCTAGCTGCTTGTGCTACATTACCACAGGGTTGAGCAGGGGTTATCAAATGGTGTAGCCCCCTTACTCTGACTTAGGAAGAAAGGTCCCTACTTGGACTGTGGCCAGCCACTGTCAACTAGAGACCCCCATTTCTAACAATGTCTTTGCAGACTTTTTTGTGGTGATTAGTTAAGGGACTGCAACGAAAATAAGGTATTCCCGAACACATTTTTCCACCAATGCATTATTCATGGACTTTTTAGACAGACGTAGAAGGAAAATGGCTGAATGGCTTAGTTAAAAACTTTGGCAGCAATATAGATTATGGTGTTGGAACTGTTCTTTATCTTGTTTGATCAAAATTGGTTCAGTAGTTTTTTAGTAATAATGAACAAAAACGTATTGATATATTGAGCCGTGGTATACCACTGGACTTTCATGATGTACCGCGTTACATAGCGATGAAAAAACACAATATTATTGGTTAATGGAAGCCCTCACAAAATAAAATGGCAGCCGTATTGTTTAGACCACAATTTGGCTTTGTTCTGGCTTTCTACCAGAGCTGTAGCTTATTATTATTTTTTGAAGCTGTAGGAAAAAATGAGGCACTTTACAAAGTCTAAATAGTTAGGAGAAAGTATTTACTTTCTCAAAACTATTTAGGAAACACCTCAGTACCTTTTGAACTAAAAAAAAGTTTAAGACAAAACACACTCGACAACACGCCTCTCCACTATACTTTATGGCATGCCACTCCACTCTACAATACACCAGTTCACTCTATGACACCCACTCCACTCTACAATATGCCACTGCACTGTACGACACACCACTGGGTCTATGCAACAGCACTCCATTGTACAACATGCCACTAAATTGTATGTCTCTGAACTCTAAGCATTTCTGCTCTAAAACACTCCATGACATGCCACACTACGACATTCCACTCCACTCAACTCTTTGACCCATCACTCCTCTCTGCGATTCCTATTGAAACAAAAAATGTATACATAATAAAAGACACTCTAGAAACATGCCTCACCACTGTACGACGCTCTACACCCCTCCACTCCAAGGCACTCGATGACATGTCACTGTATGACACTCCATTACACTTTGCTGAACGTCACACCACTCCAGTCTCCAAAACTTGAATTCACTGTGTGCCCCTCCACTCTATGCTAATCCACTCCACTTTATGACTTGCCGCTGCACTCTATGATACACCACTCCTCTTGATGACTCGCCTCTCCACTCTATGACACATCACCCCATTGGACAACACTCCACACCACTTCAGTCTACAACACACCTCTCCACTCTATAGATGCCAGTCACTCTATGACATGCCAGTCCACTCTACGACATGCCACTCCACTGTACCCCAGTCCATTCGACACCCCTCTACTCTAAGACACTCAAAGCCATGCCCCTCTAAGAAACACCACTCCACTACTCTACATGTCACTCCACTCTACGCCTCTACAGTCTACAACACTCTATGTTACCCTACAACACTCTACAACATGCCACTTCACTCCACCTCCTCTACTTTATGACACGCCACAACACTCCCCTCTACGACATATCACTCCACTATACAACACAACACTCCACTGAATGACAATCCAAGCCACTGCACTCCACAAGATTCCCCTCCACTATAATAAATGCACTTAACTCTACAACACACCACTGCACTCTAAGACATACTCTTCCGCTCTAAAACACTCTACGACATGCCACTCTATGAAACACCCCTCTACACAACACTACCATACAACACTCTACTCCACAGTGTGCTCTTTCAGTCTACACCACTCCACTCCACTACATTGTATGACACTCTACGACATGCCACTCCACTCCACTCTATGACACCTCACTCCGCACTATGACATGCCACTCCACTCTACAACACTGCACTCCAGTTTACAACACTCCATGCCACTTCACAGTATGACACACCACTCTACTCTGTGACCCTCAACTATACGATACGCCACTTCACTCTACACAACTCCACTCTATGCCACTCGCATCTAGACCACTCTACTCTAGGCCATCCACTGTACGCCACTCCACTGTGCCCTACTCCACTCTATGCCACAACATTCTAAGCCATGACACTTCATTCCATGGCATGCCACTCAATGCCACTATACGACACTCGATTCTATGAAAGTCGACTCTACAACACTACCCTCTCTGGCACTCTCTTTCATTGTACTCTACGATACTCGACTCAATGGCAATCCACTCAAATCCACTCGACTCTTTGCATTGAACAAAATCTTTTTTTTAAACATTGAAATTTAATTAACAAAAACCAAAGGTTAAAGATCAGTTATTGTTAGGAGAATTTCAATTATTCCTATAGCAAACAAACTTAGGCAACACAAACATTAGACATTCAAAAGTTATAGTTATAACTTAAAGTTGTAATTTGCACCCCACCCAAAACGTACTATAGCTCGCAGACCGCCATGCACAGTTTAGTGAACTCACAAGCCATACTACAATAACTATATCTCACCCCTCTATTATGCACAATCTTCACATACATTATGTTATTTCACATGTCATGGGTGCTCTTATGAATGCTTAGATTAAACATGCTACATGTGATTTCACATGATAAGAGAATAAGCTGTGTCTTTGAAAGACATGAGATATTGGTAATGTCCGCCGAATATTAGCCTTGCTTTTCAAGGGAATGGAAACTGCATTATTTTAATTTTTGAACACTATCACCCTAAAGTAAATTTTCAATCATAGTGTATGACAGAAATTTACTTGGAGTAGGCATGGTGAAGGAACGATTCGAAATGGAAGGCAGAGTGAGAAATAGATGCACCATACCCTTTGCAGTATGTTATGAGGCCCTTTCAAATTGCATACACAGATAATTTGAACTGGTTGTACAAGCTATCACTTTCTAATAAATGTGTACAGAATTATGCTAAAAATGCACGAGTTGATCAGGAGAATATACCTTTAGAGTAGCCTTTCAAATATGTGGCATTAAAGACAATTATTTTGTCTGATATTTGGTAAGCAGATTATGCTTCATTTGATTAAAGGTTCACCAGCTGGGACTTTTTTTTAAATGTTTCTCAATCTCTTTTTCGTTTAACTTGAGAGAGCGCAAACTGATATAAATGTATGAGTACATCACACTTACCTATAGTAAGCACAAGTCATGATGAGAAATGCCATGAGTGCTAATAGTATCTGAAATTATATTCTAAATGTATAGCTAATATAGAGATTTAAGTAGAAGTGGAACTAATACAGAAATGTGTGACATTATATGATTTTATTAGACGTGATTATTTTGAATCTATGTCGTGTAGCTGTTAACATATAAGATGGTCTGTGGTAAAACGCAGAACGTGGTAGGCCTCAGGGCCAGAGTTGGAGCTAAAAGGGAAGGTGTTTCTTTTCACGACACAGATTGTTTAACGTTTTTGGTCATTGCATTAATGGGCCATGATTTAGAGTAATGTTTTCTAAATAATAGAATAAGAGTTTTAACATGCTTTAATTAAATGAAGAAATTGAATGCTATAATCATAATGTGAAATATTGTAGGCCTGAAATGTTTTAGCATTGATTTACACGTACATGTCTGGGCTGAGAAATGTTGCAAGCCTTTTTAGAAGTCTATGAGAGTTGGGTTCTTGGCGGCAGATATCTGTCTGCAACAGGAAAGGGGGGATCCAATTATAAGTGAATGAATAGAGGTCTGTTTAGTAGACGGCCCAGACATGGAGGAGGGTTCTGGAATGTTTAAGGGGTATCAGCGGGCCGGAGAAGAGACTGAGAAGCAAGGTCAACTCTAACGTCTGAGGCCCAATACAAAGCATCATGGAAAAAGCCTGAAGTTGCACCACGTGAGAGGCGTTTCGCAAGGGGCGTCTCAAATGTTGTTGACTGTTTTGTATTAGGGACAGCACCCCTGGGTGGAGTTAGAGCAGAGACCTGAGGACCCTTTAGAGAGAGGATGGGTAGGCAGTGAGGGGTCATGACTGGAGAACTTTAGGTTTTCACCAAGAGACTTAGAGTGGATGACTTCCTTTGGGGGTCATTCATTGCTGACACCTTTGTTAGGTTGGGATTTGGTTAAGTAGGGATACCATCTAGAACAGGGTAGGGACGCCTAACCTGTGTTTGTTTTCCTCCAACCTAAATGAAGGAGAGATATGCGTCTATGCTGATAGCTTTGCTATTTTTAGAACTTGTGTTAGTGATTTCTGTTGCTCGTCTGAGGGCTTTTCGAGAGCACATGTATGTAATTGGACCTGTGTATCTCGTGAATCTCATTCTGAGATGCTTGTATTTGCAGCTCATTATATCTTTACAATAAACTTTTGAAACCTAGAAGTTGTCCGTGATCTTTGAGAGTAGAGTCCTTTCTTGGGTGAACTAATTTGCAGATAGGTGTACTGTTTCCTTCCAAGACAGGCAATAAAGGTTCAGTCGACCAGATCGAGGTTTGGATCAATAGAGATAAGGTATCGATCAAAATCTCGCCCTTTCAGTTGGTAGCTATAGAGGATGGTTGCCTTCTTGAGGACGGTGACCTAGGCCAGGTTAGCTTACCCCAAGGCCCCTAGAAATCGATGATCGGAAGAACAGCCCGCAGATGAAGATCCGGATGACGTGAGACAGAAAAAGCAGCAGTATCAGAGAGAGTGAGTATAAAGGGTTATGCGTGTTAGATTGCGGTGTTTTGTATTGTATCTATGTTGTAATGTTTGGCGGAGTTGAATGTCTGTAGAGTGACTGTGGAACAGGTTGTGAGCGCGCGCAACCGGTGGAAATCTTAAGTTCAAGGAGAGCTTAAGTGGTTCGGGTGTATCGGACACCCAGAGTAATTGTCAACTAGTGTGAAGGGGGTCATGAGGTACCATTGATCACCCGAGAGACCGAGATAGGGGGAACGTAAGAGTGAGTGCGTGAGTAACGGACGCTGGTCGGAAGTTACTGTGTGTGTAAGTAACCTATCAGAAAGACGATAGACATCTCGTCAGTTGTGTTGACAATTACAGATAGACTGTGGACGTACAGTCGAGAGAAGTGACCGCTTGGTCGGAAGTAGTCATTTTTCAGTGTATGAATGGGACGCATGCATAACCGGGAGACGAGTTGAGAAAGGAGGGGTGCTGCTGCGAAGCGGAGAAAAGAGACGTCAGGTGGTGTCGCGCAGTGATTGGCTGACCGGAGAAAGACCGCGCTGTGATAGGCCAGCTAGCGAACACGTCATACAGGGTCGCGACGTGATTGGCCGACAGGAGAAAAACCGCGCTGTGATAGGCCAAGCTAGCAAAGCCGCGACAGGATTGGTGGATTGTCATCAGGAAGTAAACAGAGTAGCGAGGCTGGATTTTGTGCGCATAATTATGAAGTGTTTTAAATGGTTGAAAGCGCTGTTTAAGAAAGAGAGGAGAGGATCGTATGAAGGGGAAGAAGCCCCGCCGGAGGGTACGCCAGCTCGTTATATGGCAGTAAATGTTGGGTTGCATACGATCCTTTGGATATCAGAGTGGAGTAAGATTACTGAAGGAAATGAGGAACTGACGTTCCCGAAGTACGGGACGTTCAGATTAGAGGTGTTACATCGATTGAAATCAGTCATGACCTCAAAGAGACCCTTGCCTAGACCAACCCAGTTTGAAGCCCTTGAGGCATGGCTTAGGGCAGCGCATGAAAGGAATATGAACAGACGGCAAGAAAGGGTGAAACGCTCGGTAAGGGCAGTGCAGGATGCCAGGTGGGATGCGGATGCTAAAAGATGGAGAGTGCATAATTTGGAAATAAATAAACTGTACCCAGTGTTAGAGGCGCCAGTAAATAAAAGCCCCATAGAAGAAGATGACGAGAGCGAAACAGAGGACAGCCTGATAAACAGATTACTGACAGACAGGCCACCCCCGTATAATAGAGCAGGGGGAGAGGTCGAGAATACTGAAGGAGAAAAGGGGGGCAATGCAGGAGAGCATAGACCGCTTCCCAGTTCAGAGTGGGATCCTGAGCCAAAGAAAGAGTTGCTCCAGCCTAGTCAGGTGCAACAGGTAGTCGGTAGGTTTGTGGTACAAAGAGCGCCGGAAACGGAAAGCGCCACATCCTACCCATTGCCAGATGCACTACAGGTACCTGTTACCATAGGTCCTATAATATCGATATATGACCAAGAGAGAGCAAAAGGGGAAGAACGGAAACGGAAAGACAGAGAAAGAGCAGAGCAGGCAAGGAGGAACGATACCACTAATTCCCCAAGTCAGATGCCGATACCCAGAGAGTGGAGCACCCCGATGCACACAGCAGGGGACCCAGGAGGAGATCCTGGGGGCCCTAGATGGCCAAAGGATCTGAGGGGATCTGGACGAAAATCCTTTCAAGAGCTAAATGAGTACATGAAGCAGTGGGATGAGGCAGTGAAGGCTCAAAAGTGCATCAATGCTGCAGAAGCAGAAAGGGAAAGTCAGGACAGCAGAGCACGAACTCACTGCGGGGCTGGGGAGAGTAGCCCGGAGTGGGACTGTAGAGGGAGTAGGGGAGTCACCCATTGGGCCCGAAATGGAGGTAGAACAGACCTGGAAAACGGGGGCCCCGGGAGTGAAGGGGTGGCGTGCCCAATACTCAGTGAAGGGGAGAGGAGAGCGCAAGAGTACAGGAACAGCTTTAAGTGTCCACACTGTGTGCCTGGCACCAGAGAACAGAATGGGAGTTGTGAGAGGTCGCACCATAGTCCCTGTGATGACAGAAATGAGCGCAGCCCAGGGAATATGGGGAACCAGGAAGGATCGTATCGGATACTGAGCGATACGAGGCAAAGGGAGTGTAGCGACCAGAGGGAAAATAACAGAGAGATGTGCGGTGAGAGGAGAGAAGAAGACGAGAGTGGGCAGAGAGAGAGTAGGGATAAAAGGCCCGTGTTCCATCACCTTCCAAGATTGGATGGCCGAGCATGGGACCTGGAGAGATGGGAGCAAGGGAGGCCACCCATTAATTCTCCTGAGCCCAAACGCAGAGCTCGAAGTTGGGATGGGAGGGAGACCAGTGAGCCCCCTTCAAAAGACATATTGCGAGCTGAGATAAAAGCCAAGAGACTTGATGTCTCCAGCTTAAGGTCAGATCTGGATGACATGGTAGATGGTACCCTGCCTTTAGAAAGAATGGAAATGTATGAACAGGATGAAATACTGTATATGGCAAAGGACATCACACGAAAGGCGAGAGCAGTCCATGAGAAGTTAGTCGAACTAGCAGGCAAATATATGGTGGACTTGTCAAGAACCAAAGCATTACAGGGTAACCACAGGCTACATTACTCAGATCGAGATCTAGATGAGAGGAGAACGATTGGGCTGAAAACACACATAAGGGAATTGATTACTGGAATAAGGACATGGAGGGCACTAGATAAATGGGAAGAGAGGTGGTCCAAGAAAGGGACCGGCAGGAGAAGCATGATTGGTATAACACCAGGACAGCAGGGAATAGAAGCTTACCCTTTGCGTGAAGTTGCCAATGGGAGCTATGTACATGTCCCTTGGAGTAGGGGAGATTTAGCTGCTTTTACCACATCTTTCCCCAAGTTACGAGAGAGCCCCGTGGAGTGGTACAAGCAAGTCGAGAGGTTTGTGAAGATCTCAAAAGTCCTATGGATAGATCTGAACACGCTGTTTGACATTGTAGTACCAGGAGATCTGTGGACAGCATGCAAGGTTAGCGCTGAGTGGCCCACAACGGAGCCAGAGAGAGATGCTAGGACTAATGGGCCGTCCGAGATCGTGATGGCAAAATTCGAGAGAGTGATGACTTGGCTGAAAGAAAAAGTGCCAATGCAAGACATAGATTGGGTCAGAATAGACAGAACGAGACAGGAACCCAAAGAGACAGTCCATGAATATTACGAGAGATTGCTGAAGGCGTTTAAACAGTATAGCGGCTTGGATGTAATGGATCCAAAGGACATAGGGCAATTCGTGTCCAAGTTCGTCCTGGGACTGAGACCGGATATTAGTTTAATGATTCAGCAACACTCGATTTGTTGGCAAAGTAGACCCCTAGATGAAATACTGAGATATGCCAGGTACTGCTGTGATGAGGTAGACTCCAAGGCTAAGAAACTAAAAGAGAAGCTGATGGTGGTACAATTGCAGGCAGCAGGAAAGGGGGGACCGCAACAACAGCAGCAAGGGACAGGTACAGGAGGTAAGAAGCAGTACAGTCAGAACAAGGGTAATGAGGAGAGTACTACCTTCAGACCCAGAGTAGACATAGCTACCTTGAAGAAAACGACTAGGTGTCACCAGTGCAACGAGTTGGGGCATTGGAAACGCGAGTGCCCTTACAATGTAGAGATCGGAGAGCAAGAGATAGAGGAGGAAGAGGTCCAGAGCGCACCTATGAGAGGGGCGACGCCATACCAAGGAAAGGTGCTCAAAGGGGGGGGGGCTCCTCCCCGAGCCCAGTTCCCGCAACCTCCTCGAGTAGGGAGTATGGGTAAGACCTATAGACAAATGCCCCTGTTTGTGGAAGGTGAAGAATGCTATTATGTGGACCCGTTAACCGGACAGAGAGTGGAAAGAGAAGACTGCACCCTTGGGGCAGCCTTAGAGGTAGATCAGAGGGGACCCTATGTGGAAGCAGAAGTAGCAGGGTGCCCTACGACATTTCTGGTGGACACAGGAGCCACTAGATCCACGATCAGATCAGCTGCAGTTCCAGACCTGCCCATGTCTGGAGAGACCATACAGGTGGTAGGGGTCGCAAACAGGAGAATAACCAGCCAATTGACAGAACCGGTACAGGTGAAAATAGGGAAGTACAGCGATGAGCACCAATTTGTGGTTTGCGATTCAAGCCCTGTGTGTCTGCTAGGAAGAGACCTGTTGTGCAAATTGAATTGTACTATATATTGTACACCCCAGGGAGTGGAGGTATTGACTAATGATGATGATGCAGATTTCAAAGTTGCAAACTCAAGAATATGTGTGGAGCTGTACCCTACTTTGACAGTAGACGAGCTTCCCTGGGATTTGAGAGAGACAGTGGCATCAGAGGTATGGGATTTCACTGGGGAAGAGATTGGATTGGTCAAAGGGGTGGACCCAGTGAAAATTGTAGTGAAACCGCATGCTGAGTTCCCAAGAACACCCCAGTATAAATTGACTCCAGAAACGATTGCAGGCATAAAACCCGTGATCGAGTCCATGATTAAACAGGGAATACTGAAAGAAATCGTGGGTAGCCCATGTAACTCCCCGATTATGGGTCTGCAGAAACCAAATGGGAAATTTCGGATAGTGCAGGACCTTCGAAAGATTAATAACATAGTCGTTTCATGTTGTCCAGTGGTACCGAATCCATCAGTGATACTGTTTCAGATTCCATTCCAAGCAGAGTGGTTCACTGTGATAGATCTTTGTCAGGCTTTCTTTTCGATCCCTTTGGACGAAGATAGCCATTTTCTTTTCGCATTTAAGCTGGAAAATCGCGTCCTAACATGGTGTCGTATCCCTCAGGGGTATACAGAGAGTCCATCGATCTTTAACCAGCTTCTGAAGAAAAATCTTGAAAGTCTAGTGCTGCCCCAGAAGTCAGTTCTGGTCCAGTACATAGACGACCTCCTTGTGGCGTCAGAAACAGAAGAAGCTTGCAGGGAAGATTCCATTGCTTTGTTAAATCACCTAGCTGCCAATGGGCACAAGGTGTCCCCGGGAAAATTGCAGTACTGCCTGACAGAAGTACAGTACTTAGGACACAGAATTGAGAAAGGCAAACGAAAAGTGTCACCAGACAGGATAGAGGCGATCATGAAAATGAACGCGCCTCAGACACAGAGAGAGGTCAGGATGTTCCTAGGGATGGTGGGTTATTGCCGACAGTGGATCGTGAACTTTTCACTGAAAGCAAAGCCCTTGCAAAAACTGACGCACAAAGAGGTGAGTGATCCGGTACCATGGGACAAAGACTGTTTGATGGCATTCTTACAGCTGAGAGAGGACCTGTGTCGTGCTCCGGCATTGGGAATGCCTGATTACAATAAACAATTCTTTCTTTACTGTTGTGAGAGAGAAGGTTGTGCGTTGTCTGTGTTGGTCCAAATCCATGGGAATGCCCGTAGACCAGTTGCTTATTTCTCGGCTACTTTAGACCCAGTAGCCGCAGCGTTGCCCGGATGTCTCAAATCCGTTGCTGCAACGGGTGTCAGCATTGAGAGATGTGAAAATATTGTTATGGGGCACCCGTTAGAGGTGTGCGTGCCACATTCTGTTGAACTGTTGATGACCAGGACCAAAACACAGCATCTGACCAATAGCAGGCTCACGCGCTATGAGCAAGTTATTCTTGCTGCAGAGAACGTGACCCTCAAGAGATGCTCTGTTTTGAACCCTGCTACCTTAATGCCACTTCCAAATGATATTGATGATGATGATGAATATACAGACCATGACTGTCTCGATGTGACTGAACTATGCACCAAACCCAGACCCGACATCGTGGATGAGCCACTGACGGACCCAGATGAAGTTTTCTTTGTCGATGGCTCATGTGTAAGAGACGAAGTTGGGCAGTTGAGAGCAGCTTATGCTGTTTGTACAATTGAAGGAGTTGTGGAAGCTGGGTGCCTGGAAGGAGTACACTCCGCTCAGGTAGCCGAGATTATTGCCCTAACACGTGCTTGCTTAGCAGGCAATCAAATTCGAGTCACCATCTACACCGACAGCCAATACGGGTTTGGGGTAGTTCATGATTACGGGCAGTTATGGTCTCAAAGAGGGTTCATGACTTCTTCAGGCTCTCCCATTCGCAATGGAGAGTTTGTGCGCTTGTTGTTAGAAGCATTGCAATGTCCAGCAAGTATCGCAGTTGTAAAGTGCATCGCACATACCAAAAATGAGGACTTTGTTTCGAAAGGCAATAGATATGCTGATGAAGTTGCGCGGTATTGCGCAGAACGAGGTTAC